>NC_051154.1:242472111-242636738 GCF_013339745.2 Dermacentor silvarum
TCCGTCGCTCGGTGTGCTCTGAGCATTGGCGAGTGTAGGACGGCCTGTCCGTGAAGAGAAGAACGTGAACTTTATTATCAGATCGATAAGATTTGAGTCCGGCGTATTTCTAGTGGGTCTGGGCACCCGCCGCAGACATGGTTCCGAGACCTTGTCTCGCAGCGGCTTCCTCGGCTCGCTGGACGGCCCAGAGCTGTACTGTCAGGTTCGAGCTGAGCAGTGCGGTCTTCCAACGCGAGCGGAGGCTGGCGGTGGAAGAGACGGAGGTGTCGGCACTGCCCGAATTGTTTATGTCCTTGTCACAGCTGTCCCCGATTCGTCGTCGGCGCGAAGTCGATCGTCGGGGTAGACAAGCTGGTTGGTCGTTCCGTACGCAAGCGAGCACAGTGAAAAGAGTCAGAGTCGGGAGTAAACAAAAAACACAGATATTTATCGGCTGATAAATACACACAAGTTAATAAAATACAATAATAAAAAAGACACAGACAGACTAACACCTGAGCTTAATTAACACAATGATAAGGACAAATAAATACGAGCGATTACAGTAGATATAAAATGAAACAGTGCGAGGATCACACAGTAAACACAAGAATACACTTAACAGTTTTCACTAAAACAAGTTCAAGAGCAATCAAAGTTCAAAAGAAAACAAATGGTGTCATACGCATGGCCGGGCAGCAGCAGCAAGTCCATAAACCGTGGAAGTCGGTGCACAAAGCTTTCCCTAAGAATGCTGGCGGTCCGATCTTGTCGAGGTGGATGCGAATTGCTGAGCTGGGTTTCCCGGGAGTCTAGATTGGACGTCTTCTCTCAAGCAGGTTGAGCTAACTTGAGGCGAACTACCGTGAGCTTCGTTGCAGACGCTGGTTTGACGTCTCGTACGTCAACAAGTTCCTCGGAGTTCCGACGTGGCCAGGCGGCCCAGGCGATACTGGACGGCACTAGCCCCCCCCAACGGCTTCTCAGCAGCGCATAGGTTCAGCTTCTAGACTAATCAGCAGGGCCCAAAACATGCGCTTAAATAGCCTCTCCTTTCCCTAGTTCCCTATGTAGGGAAACTGCCGGTATGTAGAGTTCTCCGAATTCGGGGCTCTTAGCTCCCAACAATCTTGGCCGCGTCCCTTTCACCATGGACGAAGAACCGCAGATTCTCCTCTCTCCAATGTCAAGGGCCAAGGTGGAACCCAGCCTACCACGCACACTTCTGGGTCCGTAATCGGCGTGTCACGTCTGGAATCGAGATGGCAGCCCGAGCGGCCACGACGCTTTGACGCCCGTATTCGGCGTGTCAATGTCTAATAATTATACCTGCACCGTCAGGAGCCCACGTTTTTGACGCTGTAATTCGGCGTGTCGTTAATCGGCGACCAACCCATTTGAAAATATGCCGCTCCGTGACAGTCCTGACATTCCCATAACATGTGATTAAGTGCGGCAACCTCGCCACAGGATGGCATCTGTTTGTAGTGTACATGTCTGGATAAATGGCGTGCATGAGTCTTGGGTTTATGTAAGAATCGGTTTGTAATTGCCTGTAGTGTCCTGCTTGCGCCCCGTCTAAGCTAGCGTGAGGGAATGGGTATACGCGTCTCTGTAACTGGTAGTGTGACGTGATGTCGTGGAACCTGGTCAAACGATCCTCCCAACGCCCAGACGTTTGCAGTACCCCGCGGGGCTCTTCCTCCGATGATGCTCGGTGAGTGAGGCCTCGAGCAACGCGGTGAGCCGCTTCGTTGGGGGTGCTCAGTCCAGTGTGTGCCGGGATCCAAAGCAAATGCTTTCGGTTATCGACGTCGGCCTCTCCCTAGTGTATGGGATGTCGCTTGAGTATGTGATACGCCTCTTGCGATATGCGCCCATTTGAAAAATTGCGAATTGCCTGTTTGCGAATCGCAGATCACGTATGTAGCCTTGGTTTGTGTAAGGCCAGTGCTATGGCCGCTTCCTCTGCCGCTTCGGCATATGTCTGTGAGAGTTTTTTTTTTTTTTTTTTATTCTTGTGCAAGTGCAGATGCAGCGCTCGTTAGAATAAAGATTTGCGATCAAGTTTTGCATGAAACTTGGCAAGACCACTGCGGAAACTGTTACTCTGATCAAGACTTCTTACAAAGAACATGCCCTGTTACATCGGCAACTGTTTCGGTTGCACAAAGCCTTTGTGGAAGGCCAGAAAAAGGTTGAAGACTAGGACCACGCCGGGCGGCCATCCACGGCCGACAATGACACGAGTGAGGGAACTGTTAAACACAGACTGACGATTAAGTGTTCGTTTAATGGCCGACATGTTAAACATTCCGAAAACTCAAGTTCATGAAATCGTTACAAACGATATCGGCATGGAGAAGGTGTGCGAAAATGGTTCCAAAAGTGCTTACTGACGATCAAAAGTCCCGCCACGTTCAAACGTGCCAAGAAAACCTCGACATTTGCAAACGTGATTGAAAATTTTTGGACAACGTTATTACAGATGACGAGACTTGGGTACTCTTTGAATATGACCCGGAGTCCAAAAGGCAATCATCGGAGTGGCACACGCACTCGGCCCCTCGCCAGAAGAAAGCCAGGATGAGCAAATTAAAGATCAAGATCATGCTTTTTTTTTTATGTCCACGGACTGGTTCGTCACAAGTTTGTAGAACCTGGAACCTGTAGAAATAATATAACATAAATATAAGTTCTGAACTCGCATGTAAACTGTTCAGATTTACACACTGGCATACATGTGCCTAAACATGTGTTGCATGAACATCAACTAGTGCAGAACTCTGGGATACGATACAACCATTGCTGAGGACATCGATGCAGAGGAGGATCCACAGAGTTGGCAGCCATAAAAAGGGGAAGGGAGGGCTTGCTGAACACTCAATACTGTCAGTCGGCATGTCTTGACCAGGGAGGGGAGCCCCCAGGGTCCCCCCCCACTAGATCCACCAGTGCATCGATGTCAGATGACCAAGCTGTTGACAGCCTGACTGACGCTTGTCGATGGTGTCGAAATGATGATTTGAGCAATATTCGGGTGCGATTCAAGTGACAGGGACATCAAATGAAGTAAGGCCAAACAGAGGGATGTATTGTTTGCAAAGTATAAAATACAGATGAGTGTGAGTACATGAAAGAGTATGATTTTACAACTACAGCTTTGTAGAATATACCTCAATCTGAATAATGTTCACCTAGCTGTGGGGCGTCACTTCATCACACGCAAGTTGTTTCCAGCACTTCCAGAGAGAGAGAGAGAGAGAGAGAACAAACTTTAATATAAAGAGCACGCGAGCGTAGGTAGCTCCCCCGCTCTGCAGTGGGTGGTCCCCTCAGTCCAGCGGCCTTAGCTGCCCTTCTCGCTCGGTTGACCAGGTTGAGCTGGTCCGTCGAGTTGGAGCTGGACAGCGCTGCCTCCCATTGCCGTGTGGTGGGGTGTGTTATGGGTGTTAGCTGTGGTGTGTTTGCGCAAGCCCATACCATGTGGTAAAGTGTTGCACATTGATCACAGTGTGGACATTTATAGGAATACAGCGCAGGGTGTATGGCGTGGTAAAGACTCAAATTTGGATATGTGTTTGTTTGGAGTTTTCGCCATATTACGATATGGTAGAGTAATTGCATGTCAAGTAATCTGTAGGCTTACATGTAATGAAGCAACACATAATTGGTAGACGATACAGGGTAATTTATAATTTTGATGCGTGTGATAGCTTGCAACAAGCCCTGTTGGGTTTTTGTCTTCGGTCAAAGCAATCGCTTATCTAGCTTATCGATCTGTACCAAGTTTATGTTGGTCTCACAAGTTCCTTAAGGTATATTCGACACACTTCTGAAGAGTTTTCCTTTAGCCATGTCCTGAACAGGGTACCCCAAGCAAACATAAGTGCATGCAATCTGTCTTACGATTGCAAACAAACTGCCACGGCACAACAGCATCGCAACGAATGTGCTCGGCAATGACTAGATGCATGACTGGAAGATAGGAACTGATGTCAAGTGCAATCTAGTACAATGATTGTCAAAAAGTTTCATTTAATTTTGCACACTAAATATGTGTGTTGGCTATGATATTCAGTGCTGTTGACTGCCAGTCCATAAGATAACAAATTTGGATGCTTAAGCGTTACCATGTTTACTCACATGATGCTTGCACCACTGCATGGCCAACAAAATTTTTTTTTTTGCTCAAGTAATCGTGCCACCCTCGAAAATTGCTGCAGCGACAATTATCTGCTTGTGTCAATATCAGTGGTGACACCGACTGAATACGTCAGGTCAGAGTCGCTATACTTATTCATTTAGTGACGCTAGGTTCAGCTAGCATACGCAAATATAGGGCCTTTGCAGTTATTGTGTTGAACCTGTGCTCTTATTGCATAGGTAAGTACGGTTTGAAAGTATTAGTTTGAGTTTCCAATGGCTGGTGTAAAAACCTTGATTTACAGCCACTTTATTTTTTATTTTTCTATTTAGCACCTATAACCTTCTATTGGAAAAATTTCCATGCATATATCGCACCCCTGCACTTTGCATCAATTTCCAGTGGAAAAAATTGCGATCATTATGCAAGTAAATATTAACCTCTTAAAGAAGTACTGACAAAAATTTTCGGACTTGTTTTTTATGCTGTAATAACTAGCTAATGACCCAGTAATCACGGCGCGAAACCTCATTTGCTTCAGAGCGCGACAGGCAATTATTTGGAGTCGTCTTTGCAGCGACCAGTCCAAGTTTCGGTTTCAGAGAGCAACGAGATGGGAGAAGAGCGATTGTAAACACGGTGAGCACGTGATCGCACAAAACTGTGACGTGTTCAAGCCAGCGCGCTCGCATGCGAGCGAGCTTCGTGTTGCAAGTTCGTCTGCTACGCCTGCAAGAGCTTTGCGACGTCGTCGCCGACCTCGTTTTCGTCGTTCAGCAGCAACTATTTCCTCCAGGCGGGAGTCGCCACCGTATTAGACGTGGGGAACCACTTTTGATTCGATCCACCACAGGCGAGCTGGCGATCGCTGGGAAACGGTGTAGGCCTAGCTCTCTGGCTGTCTGATCCGGCGCCGACGGCCCTTGCGATCCGTCCGCAGCTCGTAATAAAGCACATATATTCGTCAACACAATCAACGTCTGCACATTTATGATGCTCATAACTGACAGTACAATTAGTTTTGCCGACGGCGTTGGTAGCGATGAGAAAACACGTTAGCAAGGCGAGCCGCTTCGTAGAGACGATTGCTGCGGCGGCTGCGCTGACCGCTTGCGAGCCAAAATCACGCCAACGATTAACCATATCGCACAACGTTTCATAACATGCACACTTTCGAGGTCGCTTTACTCTAAGAGTTATCTCGTGTCAGAAACAATGAAGCCGATTTTTGTGCCACCGTCAGCGGCGAACGAGGCCAGCGTCTCGACCAGGGAGTGAGAGAAAAAAAAAGCACTGGGACGATTGGAGTGGCGAAAAACTTGCTCGACGGCAGCGCAAACTCGTGACGTAGCGTTTTCTCGGTTATTTACAATCCTTCCTTGATGTCAATGTCGCAAGGTGCTGCGCTTTGTGGGTGGCTGCGAGCACATGTTTTTAAAATTGATTTTAAATATATTCTAAGCTATATTCGCCGCTGATATTTTGTAGACGATGTGTGTGTGTCCACCTAAATCGCTCTCGTTAGTTATCTCGACTTCAAATTTTTGTGTCAGTACTCTTTTTAAAAACTTTTTTTTTTTCGTCACTTGTGCAGGGCTGTTTAAAAACCCCCCAAAATTGCTCTTTCTATGGCAAAACATTCAACTCACACTGAGCTTGAGAGCCTCTTCGAAGGGTGCAGATGCATGGTAGGAGAGCACCTCAAGTGTAACTCGTTTGGCCATGGCATTCACCACCATTTCATACATCGATCTGTGTGTTCTGGATGCCCAAGCCACAAAAGATTGTGAACGCCTGTGCATACATGATGAGAACAAATGAAGCATAGGCTGGGTGAAGAATCAAGCACTATGTCATCAATCACGTAGCAATAAGTACTGAAGGTGGATCCACAATGGCCATGAAGTGGAACATGATGTGATACAATTCCCACTTGAGTGCATGAGCGTTTCTTAAATGCTTATTGAAAGGTAAATATTTCAAGGATATTACAGATTTGGTCAACACAAGCTGCAATACCTGATTTCAATGTCTGTCTGCATTCAGCTGATCAAACTTGAATCACTGTCTGAACTTTTGAACACATTTGTGAGGCTAGCTTTAACCATGATACAGGTGCTGCATGCCAGCTAGAAAACCGACCCTATAGCTTGGCATTGGTGCTGTAACATACTCTGCAGCTTCTCTGGCAATCCATTACACTCTGGTCCTTTTGGGTATTATCCAAAAATGAAGGTGCATGTATTTAGCTGCTCCTCCTGTGCACACTCGACTCTTGCCAAAGCTGCAGTGAATGCCGAGGAAATCACGCATGTGGGTGGAGCACAAAAAAAAAAAAAAAAAAAAAACATAGTTGTGACACAATCATTCAGTGGGAAGAGAATGTGAAAGTGAAATGAACAACCAATTCACCTCAAGTAGCTGCTCGCCGTTTTTGTTGAATGGCTCGCCATTAAGCTTATTGATGAGCTGGGCCACACCTAGGACTAGACGATTGGCATTGTAAATTGGGATGCAGATCAGATGGACTTGTGTTGGAACGAGCTCCCTTCATCCACCTGCAGCATTAGTGATGCCAAAACAAGCGTGTTAGCAGCATTGCATGGTGGGTGCCAATTAAGTCAAGAAAGTACAGTATAATCAACATTATACTTTTCATACAAGACGATAGTAATTTGATGACTTCAGAACCTTACGAGACATAGCACGAGGTTCCATTACCATTAAAACATGTGCAAATGCAGCGAGGGTCACAACACTGTTAACAATTTCAAATGAATTTTGGTCAACAGAAGTTCTTGGATGCGCACCAAAAGTAACATATAAATTCTGCATAGTGCTGCAGCTGCAAAATGCAGCTTAAGCAGTAGGTCAACATGTATTTGGCTGTAAAAGATCAAAATAAGGCCCATATATTCTGTATTGAAATACAGGGCCTTCATGTAGAAGAAATTTAATGAGCTATTACAGTCTGTTTTGCAAGTGGTGCTGCTGTTCTATCCACAAGCATAAATTTATACAGCTCTCAGTTGCAAAGAGGAAAGAGGTCTATATTAAATCAATCTGCCAAAGTGCATACGCTAAAGAGACAATGCAGCAAAAAAGAGGAATGTGTGTGTTATTTTGGTGAGATGTGCAATCATGTTCTGGATATTGTCCAGTGGATAACTATGCACTGCAACAAAAGTTACTAGAGCTACATACAAAATGAGTAAAATAGTTTGGGAGCTTTGTATAGTGTCTGAGCAATGCAATGAGATGCTTCAAAGATCTGTTTGTGGAGCATATATGTACAAACAGAAGGAGCACACAAAGGTACTTTTGCTAATTATCTCGCATTTTTATTTTATGAACATTACCACTCCTGTAAGTGTCATTTCCTTTTATGTGTACACATATGTCCAATAAAAATGTACATTTCATTGTAGATGTATACATATTTATTTTCTTTTGCATACTTTCTGCAATGAGTTGGTTCCTTATGACAGTGATGTGCTAACAAAGTTGCCCATGCCATCTATTCACATTTAATAATGTGTTGTGGTGGGTGATATGATACGATATTCTGTGATATGATGGAATACTGCACTGCGAAGCAATAGTGAGGACAAGGACGTAAAGAGGTAGGAAACTAGACACACATGAAGTGCAGAAACTAACAGCTGTTTAATGATAGCGACGAAAAAAACTATACGTAGCGAGAGCTGTGTTCCATCATATACACATTTAGTTGCAAGCAAATTTCAATGTTTCCTAGGTCAGCCCTCTATCGGACAAAGACTGTTAAATAGAGGTTATATTTTTTTTAAATTGTTGCACATCTTTTAGTTGCCTTTGCCATATACTTTAATCAGGCGCCTTAATGGAAGCTTGGCCCATAATAGCAGAATGAGAAGACTCGTTAAAGAATGGAAACGACTATTAGTGATGCTATACATGCGTACAACTTTCTGTGGCAATGAAGGGTAAGCTATGGAGGCAAAAAGTGCTTTAAAAGAGCACTTTTAAAAAAATGTACCCGTTTTTCATCCGCATTAGTTTAAGGGAACAGGGTAAGCAAAAATATTGAAAAAAATCATTTTTTTTCTTTTAGCGCAATTTGAAATCTGCGCCTTTTCTGAATCAGAATGAGTCATTTGTTTGTTCCAGCGCGACTTCTTTTTGTCTAAAAATGACATATTTGAAACCTCTGCGGCGGCCTGTCACGCCCCCCTCTCTTACGCTTCGCTGAATGCAAGTTTAGTGGGAATGTGATTTGGTCTGGCAACAAGTGCTTCGTCAGCCGAGTCGATGTTTAGCCGTAGCCGAACGCGTTTTGCGCGCGTTTTTTTGCACAGGTAGTTTGCGCGCGTTCGCAGAGTGCTCTGTTTGCTGTTTGCAACCTGATGCGATGCCAAGATCGAAGAAGGTGTTTAGGAAACGTCGCTTCTGCGGCAATCAGCATGCGTCAACTGTTACTGAAGTGCAATCGCCCGAGAGGAGCCCGACAGCCAGACAAGCGCCCACCACCAACGTGGCTTCTTCAAAGCTGTCACATTCGCCAGCGTGTATTGACAGTGAAAAGGTGACTTTTACTGACGGTGGCTATGGACTGCTTGACATTGACCTTTTGAGTGTTGCTATTACTGAAAGCTGTGTGGAGGAAACATGCAACTGGTAGACAACACCACGATGCGTGTAGGAGTTGTCTGCACTTATTCTCTTGATTGCAAGTGCTCATTTTCCCAACAATTTGCTACATCGAAGAAAACAGCGGCCGGTCTTTGCGAAGCAAACGTTCGGATTGTCTATGCGCTGCGATGTATCGGAGCGCTGTTAAGCCAATTTATCACCAACTTGCTAATCCCGAATCACTTGCTAAATGCCTCCTTGGCAAAACTCAAAACCCCAACGAGTCCCTTCCACGTTTGGGTGAATGCAAAGCCATTGCATGTGGAAGCTACGCTAATTCAGTCAGTATCCCTTCTAAGAAACCAAAAGTGCTGTCACATGCAGCTGGGATACTTGGTGCAGTAACACACGCGCAGAAGCTCCGCCCCCGTAACTTTCCCTTCATTGTCACAGAAAGTTGTCCGCGAGTAGAAGCGCAGACCTTTGGATCGAACCGGTCATCCTTATAGGCGTCAGGTATGTTGAGAGTCTGCAAGAAAAGAAGAGAAGGGCTATAATGACATATGATACTCGATCTTAATGAATGTATAATATAGTATAACTGTGGCCATTTCGCTGAAACGTCAAAGCATTGGCAACGATTTCTAAGTATTAAAATATCACATGAAGTGTCAGACTTGTAGTTTTATGGGCAGTATACGTTACAGTAAACATTCGCTTACTAACTAAATATGCGTGGTGTCCCATGGCCAAACACGAATATGAACTTGATGACACTGAGCACTCACAGTCACAAAGCTGGCATGATGAGCAGCGGTGGCAGTGGGGAGTGCGCATTCCTTGTCCCAAAGCTAACATTCCCGCACTGCCACTTCTTTATTTTGCCATTTCGCGATGCTGGATCTCTGAAGCTCAGCAGATCATATGGCTTCCAACAATGGCCATGTGGGCCACTTGCGACATAGCAAGGCGGGAGCGACGATGCGAACATGCTGCAAGTGTCCATATAATTGCCATTGTATGAAAAGTTGATGCATGATTAGGGCACTGACCAAAATTCAATTTGCATCATGAATGATATCCAAGCGACATTAATATCTGTAAGCAAGAAATTTACTAATCGTATTGCATACCAATTTCCTTATCAGTACGCGCTTATACATTTATATAATGCCACAAATTATTCTATACATATTCCTGGCATATGAGGACAACTATCAGTGATAGTGGTGCCATTATTTGACCAGTGCTCCTCACTGTCTGTTTCTTTTTTTTTTTTTTTCTGTGTTGGAATGGGCAAGCAGTAGAATAAGCAATGCAACATCCAGTACATACCTGACCAGTTGCGACCACTGACCCTGTGATACCAGTGTTAATGGGAAAGCTGCCTTCATATGGGCAGCTTATCGCTGCTATTATATAGAGCTATGCGGCCCCGGCCGACATCGTACCACTTTTCAATTTGCGGTGTGCGGGTGCGTTTTGTGCGATTCACGCACTGCGGCGCCGTCGGGAATTGCGCCGACGAGTAGGCGACCGCTCGCAGAGGCAAAGTCCGAAACCGCGTCAGCCGGGGCGGCGCGCGCAAGCGACGTTCAGCGCAACTTTTCCGTGGAAATACCGAAAGCGGCTCGCACGTTTGCCATGAATCGGTGAGCTGGGGCACCGTGGTGCACGCGAGAGGTGGAAACACCGCTTGAAAAGCAAAAATGAGGAATTTCTTTCGGCGCTAACTGCCGGTGGCGGCAGAGAATAGAGGTCATAAAAGGAAGTCATGCGCTTCACCGTAACATCAGTCCAGAAACAGATTACAGTGGTGCTTAGCTACAAATCTTGATAAAAATGATACACTCGCTAGATGCAGCTGGGGAGGCTTACCGACTATATATTCTAGGTGAAATGCTTAACCGGTCTAACTGGGTTATCCCCCAATACCCTTATATAAGCTGTTTGGACCAACAGCTTTTATTGCTTATTGCTTTTATTTGCACGGTGCTTAAGTCCTATATTGAAACACTGAACTGAGTGAGTACCAGTTCCATATTTAAGTATGGCAAATCTCCCACAAAAAGACTCTTTATCCACAGCATCATTAAATCCACCGCAGATAAATTACGCTGTGACATAGGAGGAACTTGCAACAAAATGCTAATAGGCTGAACCAACAATGGAATATTGTAGTGTTGAGATTACTTAATTGATGAGAAAAATCTAGATTCAACTATTCCATCACAAAAATAAGAATTCCGCATATAAAAAAAATCACTTCAACTCACAAAACCATGTTTGTAATTTATTATGTGGAGCTAATGCACTAATAACTGTAAATCTAAGCATTGAGACGGAGAACAGCTGTGATACCAAGCTTCTCTATGTGCAGTGATGCACTGGTACCTACCAACTAACCTCACATTTCACCTCACCACATGGCAATAATCACGTCATGAATAAGACGAAGATTTCCATTTTGTGACCAGGAGCTCGACCAGGCCTTATTACAGTCCTTTCCAGCTGTTTTAATGAAAATGGCAACATGTTTGGAGTTGCCAATTGTAATGAAATGGACACAATTGGAACTGATTGGAAAATCCCTAGTTCTAACTGGTTACGATTGAGTCAAAGTGAATCCAATTGAGTCCAATTGGACTTGGTTCCAACCAAGTGGGAATTCATTACCTGAAATCATGCAACCAATTGAGTGCGATTGGATTTGCCAGTTTGAACCAGCTAGGGGCCCACCTTACATTCCCAACTACTAAGTCTAATTGGACTACCAATAGGAATAAACTAGAACGTAACCAACTGGAAAATCATATTTCCAGTGTATGAACCCATTCAAAGTAATTGGAATGAGTTATAGCTATATGTGCATGCAGTACTAAGGCAAACCTGTTTCTGACAGCTGGAATCCTATTTAGGTTTGCTTTGAGGGGCCTGGTATATATATATGTGTATTGGTATTGCCCGTTGGCGCAATTGGTCATTCCAACCAATTGGTACCTATTGAGTACAATTGGTCACTCCAACAAAAACAAATTGGTCACGTTCCAGCTGGTCTAACTGGTCCAATTATGTACTAACTTATGATTGGAAATTTTCCCATTGGTACCAATTGGAAAATTCCCAATTGGAGTCAATTGCCCTTTTTGACAGGAGTGGCATCTGTGGCAAAAAGGAAAAAGCACAGTCAGTGGTCAGACGTCGTCAGAACCCGATTTTCTCCGGCAGCTGCAAGTCATCGTGAGTGACGACCCAGGAAAGTCAATGCGGGCCATTGCAAAGGAGCTCCAAGTCGAAGAGTCGACTGTCAGGCTCGCTGTGTATGAGGACTTGAGGTACCATTCCTATGTAATGAGGAGCAGGCAATTTATGTCCGATGAAACTCAAAGAATCGTCTGCTCCGGTGTAAGCGCTTGCTAAGCAAGCTGAAGAGACCTGAGGAGCCTGGAATGCTCTGGGTTTTTTTTTTTTTTTTTTTTTTTTTTTCAGATGGAAAGAACTTTGACCAAGACCAAAAAGTTAACCGCCGTAAAGACAGGTGGCCTTGTGCAAGCACTGATGAGGTGCCTACAGTGATGCACACAAAATTTATGTCGTCTGTGATGGTGTTAGCCGTCATCAGCAACGAGGGTGACGTCATGCCGCCCCACTTTTTTGCAGAAGGACTCCGCGTTAATGGTGCCACGTACGTGAAGGTGCTTGCCCCCGTTGTAAAGCCCTGGATGGAGACTGTTTCGAAAGGAAGACCTTATGTCTTTCAGCAAGATTTGGCTCCTGCCCACACCGCCTGCGTCACCCAGGAGTGACAACTTCTACGACCACGTCACTCCCAACTTGTGGCCTCCTAGTTCTCCAGATTTAAATCTGCTCGACTACTGTACTATGTCTGGAGCGTCGTTGAGAGAGAGGTCAACAAACAGCCACATAATACAAAAGACTCACTGAAGGCCACCATTGCCGACTCAATGGCCAACATCTCTAAGGACCACCTGATCCGTGCCTGCAGCCGTTTCCGAAGCCGGATTGAATCGGTTATTACTGCGGATGGTGGATTCATTGAGTAATTGCGGAAATAAACTGTAAGAGAAGTATTTCTCAAAGTTTGGTGAAAATATGCCTATTTTTGCTGGAGATATTTTTCTCTGCCTGAAGCCAACATTGTGTTCTCAAATACCTCGCGCACCCGGTATATATAACAGGAAAACGAGCAAACACATGAGATTCTAATTATACAATGTTAGCTAGGGCATTCTTGAATAGGTGGTGATTTCTGATGGAAATTACATGCGGAGGAAGGCGATTCCACTCTTCTGATGTCTGTGGTATGAATGATTGAAAAAAAGTGTCAGTTCTGCAAAAAGGAATTCAAACTTTTTCTGTGTGATCTAAGCTAGATGAAACATACAGAGATCGGTCTTTTCATGAATGAAGACTTGGCAAACCAGAAAAGCCACAAGAACGAGAGATGTGAGCATTTTAACACTTTCAGCTCAGAACTAATCAGCAGTATGTTGATCAGCAAGGATTACGTTGCATTTTCAAACGACCCCAAAACTCAGCTCAGTGAGTTTTGAGAAAATTTTCTGCACAAAAATTGCCAAATCACGTGAAAATACGTTGAAATCCATAAAATCACACTGACATACCGGCACTGCAGTTTCGAAATTCAAGAAAAGAAACTTTGGCCTTGCTAGTAGCCCACCTTTTCCCATCAAATAAATACACAATGTTGAAAGAATACTATAACTGTCTCAACTGATATAGTGTTGCTCTTAATTTAGTGTTCCTTTAAGTGAAAATATTGCATATCATATCTATATCATAATTATTTAAAGGTGGAATTGGTTTAAGAGACCTTATTAAAAGTTACTGCAATATATAGACTGGAAAAAAACTGCAGCATAAAAATGAAGATATCTATCTCTATGTCAACAGCATGTATACTATCGCTTTTAGTATGAGCTGCAACGTGTGAGCCATGGCCGGAGCACTCTCCCGGAATCTAGAAAGGTTGCTCCCAGTTAAGCTGGCAGTGCTAATCTGCGACACTCTCGAGAAAAATGTGGAAAAAGTTTCATCTTTCCAACAATGTGCACACGCCTGTGCTTTCCGTCGTCTGCTTTCTTTGCGGAGTGATAATAAACTGCACAGGCACACTCAGTGGCATCTGGCATACATGCATGTATATTGCTTTCAGGATGAGCTGCGACACATTAGCCGTGGCTGGAGTGCCCTTTCAGTCGAGCTGATGGTGCGAATCTGTGGCGCTCAAAAAAAAGTGGTGGGGTTTCATCATTCGAGCAGTGCACATGCCTCCATTCCTTCTTTTATCTGCTTTCTTCGTGTAGCAATATTACACTGGTCTGCCGGGCAGCACAACGTCCTTAGCCTTTAGTGCATCGTGCTTCGTCATGGCGCACTGCTGCCCTAGCCTCGTATAACTATTCTCGTTTTTTTTTTCTTTTTCTTTTTTTTTTTTTTGCAATGGATTCAGAGCGGCATTTGAGAAAGATGACAGATGACATTTGCGATGGGCCCCCAGGTGAAAATTTGAAGTGGGATTTCAAGTGGTTTCAGGTGGTCCCACTTGCTTTCAAGTGGCCATTAAAGTGGTACCACTTGGACCACAACAGGTTACACTTGCTGCCAAGTGGTTTCTAAAGTGGTCCCACTTGCTTTCAAGCGGCCATTAAGATGGTACCACTTGGACAACAACCAGTTCCACTTGCTGCCAAGTGGTTTCTGAACTGGTCCCACTTGCCTTCAAGTGGCCATTAAGACCCAAACCACCCAAACTTGGACCACAACGGGTTCCACTTGTAACCAAGTGGTTTTTAAAGTGTCCGGACAGCTAATTTCAATTAAGTGACCATTAAGATGGTACCACTTGGACCACAAATTTGGTTCCCACTTGCCTTCAAGTGGCCATTAAGATGGTACCGATTACCACAACAAATTCCACTAGTTGCCAAGTGGTTCCCACACAGTTCCAAATTACTACCACTTCCATTTACTAGCAAGTATTTCCTTAGTTTGCTCTTTTTGACCATGTGGCTACTAAAATTGTAAAAAGCCTTCAAAACAGAAGAAAGTGCCACATGACTAGTTGCGTGGTTCTTTATGCGGGCTTCTTGAAGGCTTGGAAAAAAACTTTTATGCAGCACGTATTGAGAAAGGGACATGGGTCAGAAGTGGATGGTCTGCAATTTTGTAATTGACAATTTTGTTCTGAATATATTTGACAACGTAATAACTGATTACGTAATTAAGGGGAATACAGTATACTCTGACTTGCTGCGAGCGACAACAGACATTAGCTTGTTCAGGCTCAGCTATGTGGCACTCGCATATTTTTAAATTATGGCACAAGTTATGGGGGACACCACTGTATAAATTGACAGCATTTGATTCAGGTGGCCACTAAAGCAGCACGTGCATGAACACTCGTAGCACACAACTTAGGTATTTGGTGCAGTGGTGGTTTTAATCAAGCTTTACAGAATGAGTTAAGCATGTTAATGTTCTAAAACATTAAACACACGCTGCATGCACTTGCAGTAATTGCTGACACTTTGCTGTACTTCAAATAATTTATTCAGTATACAAAAAGGAACAAACAAGACTACATATATTTGCAACACAATTTACACAATAATGACCTAAATATATGTGAAAATGGAGCACATGAAACTTTTAGTCTTGCAAAAAGTCAACCCAACAAAATAACAAGCAATTGACAGCTTATCTCTATGGGTGCACGTGACTGTCTATAACTGAGAATGCGTCCTGGGATTGTGGTACATTTCCCATGACAAGCTTTCCATTGAGTTCCAAAAAAAAAAAAAAAAGAGGTTTTCTCAAAAATTGGTAGTCAGTCCCTTTAAGAAAATGTACCACTTCAACCCAAGGAAGAGGCCATACCAATTAGAACAATAAAATATTGCTGCTGTCCTTGAACACTTTCAAAACTTCTTTCACTCTGCTGTCCAAAACACCATGTTCAACTATTGCCAAAAAATCATCCACAGAACGGAACACCCTTAATGCAAGGCCGTTAAGCTTTGAATCAATTGCCTTGTCAATGTTACCTAGAAAAATAGTGCTGAGTACCGGAGCAACTTTTGAGCCTATATATATACATATTAACGTTAGGCCTAACGTTAATAGCTAGGGAGAGAGCAAACGAGGATAGCCGATATTCTAATAGACATTGAGAAAAAAAAATGGAGCTGGGCAGGCCATGCAATGCGTAGGATGGATAATCAGTGGACCATTATTAGAGTTACAGAATGGGTACCAAGAGAAAAGAAGCGCAGTTGAGGCTGACAGAAAACTATAGCTACGTGGGGTGATGAAGTTAGGAAACTGTTGGAAACAAGCGCAAGTTGGAATCAGCTAGCGCAAGACAGGGGTAATTGGAGATCACAGGGCCTTAGTCCTGCAGTGGACATACAATATAGCATTGCCATATGTTGGGCATGTTGGTAAACTGAAAGCATATTCAGTACCTGCAGCGGACAAGGACAGGAGGGAACGACAACACAATGTGCTAACTTCAACAACTTTACTTCCATGAAACAGCTGCCTATTTAACCCATGCACAATGGCACCACATCATCTCGATTCAGCCATACAAAAAGGCCGTCTTCTTATCTAACAAGTCGACTGAAGGGGCATTAACACACATTTCACATTTCCGACAGATAGCCATTCTATGCAGATAAGGAACTGCCGCTACCTTCCTCCAGTTTTCTGTCCGTTGATTTGCTGCATGCCAAGTGTTATTGTATAAACAGCATCTTTTTAGCAGCCCGTCTACAACCGAGACCTGCCCTGACTCCATGAACCGATCGATAGCCTTCCCGACAGGTCCATAAGACATGCATAGATCTTATTGTGGCAGGATTTCTTTAATGCATTTCCAAAACACAAGTTGACAATGCTCCTTTTGACGAGCTTCGAGTGAGCGGAGCAGTACAGCAACGGAGGCTATTTTTGGCCCTCGGTTTATACTCCCAGCATGTGTGTTATTCAGTGAACTTGAGCTGAATATCTAAGCTATGCAGCATGTTATCAGTCGGCTCTTTCACCGCGAGAGTAAGTGGGCTAATGCCTGCTGAAAAAAACTTAGATGAGCATATCTACTGTTGAATGTACGTCTGGTTCGAAAAGGATTAGTCATCAATGTACCTGACAACTTTAACCAGCCTGCGCTGCCGGTCGCTGCAAAAACGGTCGCTGGCGTACGCAAGCAATGTCTCGTTCGTAGGTTCGTACATTGCGCTAGTTGTGTGCTGTTCTAAGCTGTTCTATACATTTATTTGATATCAACTAGCTGTGCCGACGCTGTTTGCCATGTGTTTTGTGTGATGTAACGGTTTCGGTTTTGAAACCCACAGAATCCGCACCCAGGGGACGCTGTTTGCAACTACGCCCGCCTATATAAGGACTTGTTTCCAAAACGAGTTCGTCTTATTATCCTGTCCCAGACTTCCTTAGGTCAATGTGTCTGTAAGTTTCCCGCGTGCCTGGCGTGGCATGCATGGCCGCCACGCCGATACAACAGTTTTGCAACAGTGCTTTGTGACATCGGCTGTATTGCGTTTTTTCGCCGACGGCTTACTACCACAATGGCGGGATCTGCGTTCGCCACCTTCGTTCTCGATGCGCCTTTGTACGTCGCACGTTGGATATCACTTTTTCAGGTAAGTGAAATACTTTGCACTTTGTTTCTCGACAGCAATGTCCGAATTTTTTTAGGTGTTAACATTGATGGTTGGGCTCTACTCCCTTGTTGGTTTTTGTCAGTTTTATTTTTATACGCGGGTTCTGCATGTTTATAGTCTTTGTGGTTAACGTAGCATGAAATAACCGAAGGGAGTGCATTCAGCGAGGACACGCTGCTCACGATCATGAGCCAGACTGAACTCGCCCTATCTTGTGTCCTTTTGTTCTTGCATGGGTACGTTACACTAGCATTGCGCACGCGCATGTGTCACTATACAGCTTGTAAGTATAAACCGCATGCACGCGATCCTGCGCGCGACAGCGACGCGATCGAGATTGCGGTCGCGTTCGCTCGTCGCCTACAAGTCGTATGCGAGCAACGAGACGAGCGACGTCTCCCCGGTGTTGCCGGTATGAGGGCAGCAAGTACTCGCCGAAACTGGCGTGACGCGTGCTTTATTAATTTAAGTTCATGTGCTTTAGCGTAACGAGCAGAATAAATATTTGTGAAGGTTTTGCACTACGTTATTATCCTTGCTCATATCAAAATCTAGTCGTTTGCTCGTTCCGTGCGACAAGCGGTAGTACTTGACCATAGCCTCCTCTATACTTTTCGTGCCCGCGCGTTGGCGCGGAATACACAGGCGCCGTCCGTCCCTCATAGTTCCGGTGCTTGCCGCTAGAAGCCGCCCCGATCACGTGGGCGGAACGTACGGCGAGGTTGGCCGTATGCTCGATTCCACAGGTGACTACAAAGGGTGATGAGGTCCGTGCGGCCATTATCACTGCTAATGCGCAGCTAAAGAGATGGTGCCGGAAGAACAAACACAGGTTCATTAATTTGACCAAAGGATGGAGCCCGGAGAAGCTGGATAGTGATGGGTTGCAGTATAGCCCTGAAGGTATCCGTTTCGCTATGGAGAAGATGAGCCCAATTATACAGGGTTTTTTAGGCGACCGACGCAAGAAAAGGCAGATGGGGAATTCTCAGACGCCGGCGAATCCAGCCCGACCTCAAACATGGTGCCCACAAGAACAGCATCACGGCAGGGTTGGTGCGGCGCATACCGACAGAGACAGCAGAGAACAGATGCCTGCGCAGCCCCCACAGCGGCTCTTTCAGGCGTCCATGCCTATTCATACCGTACCACACTGGGGAACGACATCGATTTTCCCTTGGGGTCCGCAGCTAGCACTCCCCAACATGTACGGGCCAGCAGGGGAAGGGATACGTCAACCCATGCTACTGGCGTACCGAATCCCACAGTAGTTCAGAAGCACCGCCGCAGAAACCGCTGCAAACGCAAGGCCTCCACCATCAACGTGAGATTTCTTAATCTCCACGGGGCAAGGAAGGCAGCAAAGTGGGGGGAACTGTATACAGCACTGAAAAGTGAAAGCATTACTCTGTACGCTGTAGCGGAGACCCATCTTCGCAACTTGGAGGAACCTCCTATTGATTTGGGATGGCACTGAGCGGGTTGCAACCGTACTGATGAATGCCGCAAGGGAGGTGGTGTAGGTTTGCTGTGGCGGAACACCACCACATGGGTGCCAATGACGGGCTCTTGCGACGAACACATGTGGGTCTCCGGAAGCATCCTTGACATCCCAGTCCTTGTTGGAGTAGTGTACCTCGCGGTTGCGAGTGGGCAACATGACGGCAACGACAGGGTCATACACTGCATCATCCAGGATGTGAAGAGGTGGGCTACAGAGCGCGAAGTGCTGTTGATGAGGGACTTCAATGGACATATTCATCCCATCAGATGGGTACCAGGACCATAATGGGAAAATATTGCTCCGGTGTGCGGAGGAGCTCTCCCTGGAGACCGTCAACCTCCATGCTGACTGCAAGGGTGAGTTCACCTGGTGCACCCGTGGCAGCCGCTCCACCATAGACTACGCGCTGGTGTCGGCAAAACTGGCCGCACGTATCGCCCAGGTGCATATCGATGAAGCAGGACAATTCAGCCTAGGGAGCGATCACAATCGCCTTCGACTGTCGTTCTCGGCATCTGCCCACCAGGCAAGCTGTGTGCGACCTCAGCGGAGGCCTGGCCTTTACTTGCCAAATTGATCTGTAGAACAGGTTGCCGAGGACTTTGAGCAGTGCTCCAAAAGGCGAGAGGCCCAGTCGTATGACGAATTTGTCCACGCCCTCCGCTCGGTGATGCACGAGCACATGGTGCGGGATAGGCGGGACGCACACAAACCATGCAACCCATGGTGGGACAAAGAGGTTGAAATGGCATGGAGAGCACGTCGACAAGCCAACCGGGAGCATCGTAGGACCGTGAAGGGCCTTGACGCCGAGGCCTGTGCGGCTGCCTGGGCTGCCTGGAAGTAAAGCACAAGGTGCAGATACTTGTGCAGAACAAGATTGCAGACCACAACCTTCGCCTTGTCCAATCTATACGAATGGAAGGGAAGTCCACGGCAGGGAAGTTCTGGACCTATGTACGGTCCCTGGACAGAGCTCCCCCCCCCCGCCACCTCCACTTATAGACGCAACGAGACAGCCAGTCACCGAGCTCCAAGAATACCTCACACGCCACTTATCCAGGGTGTTCGGTCCCCCGAACATGGATGATGATTGCCGCCAGTGCGATGAGACAACGGCCCCCCCTGCCCCATCCTCAACTGAGGGCACTATGTGTCAGGATGGACCTTGCTGGGCACTCTCGAGACTCACGGTGGACCGGGCTCTGACACGGATAAGTGCCCGTACAGCTCCGGGTCCTGATGACATGCCAGCGCGCCTGATCAAGTGCATAGGCACTAACTCGAGGGAGCAACTTGCCAAGTTGCTCACAGCTGTAATTGATGGTGAACCTGTGCCTGAAGACTGGCATAAGGGCAAGGTGACTCTGAGTCTCAAACGGGGCGGAGATGCAAGTACCATCCAGGATTACCGACCCATTACCGTCACCAGTGTGTTTTACCGCCTGTTTGCTCGAGTAATCAAGGAATGGCTCAGCGCCTGGGCTGAGGCAAAGGGGCTATTGACGGAGCTGCAAAACGGCTTTAGACCGGGCAGGCGACTAGACGACAATTTGTTTGTCCTTACGCAGTGTGCGGAAATCGCACGGACAGAAAAGAGGGCGCTGCTGTGCTGCTTTCTCGATGTGGAGAAAGCTTATGACAACGTCCCACACTCGCCACTCTTCACTTGCCTGTCCGATCTTGGCATGCCATCAAAGCTCTTGTATACATTACGAAGGTTGTACAGACATAATGTAGTGACTGTACAACTAGGCTCCGCTGTCTCGAAAGAAATTGCTGTCACTAAGGGCCTGAGGCAAGGCTGTCCCCTCTCGCCCTTGCTTTACATTCTGTACGCATCAAGAATGGAGCGGGCACTGCTAAACTCAGGCCTCGGGTTCCAACTGAGGTTTAGTACGAGCAGTGCCAATGAGAACCACCGCCTCCCTGGCCTGGCATTCGCGGATGACCTGGTAATCATGGCAGAGAACAGAGAGGATCTACAGACCCTCCTCGACATTTGCCAGGTGGAAATCTCGCGCATCGGGCTATGCTTCAGTACCAGGAAGTCGGCGGTCGTTTGTTTGGCTGGAGGGCTTACTGATCCAGCTGTCCTGACTCTCGGGGGCGAGCCGGTGGCTATATGTAATGAGTACAGGTACCTCGGGGTCACTCTCTGTGCTGAGGCAGATAAATACAGCTTCCACGAGACCGCACTGCGGCAGGCGGCTCTTCGGGTGCAATGTATCCTCCGCCGGCGGTGCTTGTGGGGCTGTAACCGTTTCCTGATGATCCGCGATCTATGGAAACTGGTTCATGTACCCGGCCTCACCTTTGCAAATGCAGTTACCTGCCTCTCACCAGCAACACGAGAGTGGCTGGAGCGTCAGCAGCGGGAGGCTGGGCGCACTGCTCTTGGATGCCATGGCCACGTAGCCAATGAGGCTGTGCAGGGAGATGTGGGATGGTCGAGCTTCGAGGCCCGGGAAGCTGCGAGCAAGATCGCCTACCGTGGCCGTCTCCTCTTCCTACCACGCATGCAATGGGCTCGCCGAGTTTTCGAGTATCTCTCGGCGACATGCATGCGAACTGACTGGACACGCCGAGTGTACTATATCGAGAAGTACGGCTTCTTTGGTGAAA
Organism: Dermacentor silvarum; assembly: GCF_013339745.2. Lineage (NCBI taxonomy): Eukaryota > Metazoa > Arthropoda > Arachnida > Ixodida > Ixodidae > Dermacentor > Dermacentor silvarum. Next base: position 242,493,707 of record NC_051154.1, read on the forward strand.
AAATCGTGGCTGACACTGCAACAAAGTGGTCGATCGAGGTCCGCCGACGCGTGAAGGAAGCGGAAACCACCATCTGGAGCAAGGAAATGGAGTCGAAATCCACCCTTGAACTCTACCGGGGAAACAAACGAGGGATCAGTGCGGAGTGCTTCTATGACAACAGCATTGGAAGCAGCCTCCTGTTCGAGGCGAGGGCAGGGGCACTGCGCACTCTCGTATACTGCAGCCGCTTCCAAGACACCGGTATGTGCACCAAGTGCAGGCTCTGCGGGGCGGAGGCCGAGACGCAAGAGCATCTCATCCTTCGATGCGCTGGCCTACAGACTGCTCCGGCAGAGGACACAGATCTCCCTCGGGCACTCGGTTTTCACTTGCTCGAGGCAGAGGATGGAAACCACATCGCGAATGGACGCAACGTCGGCCGGACCTGCGCTGTAGTGGCCACCAAAAAGCGACTGACTGAGTGGTGGACCAGTGTGCGCCGGATGTGAATCTAGTTTGCATAGTGACCTACGAAGTGCACATTTCCTTCCTTTCTGTCTTTTCTTTTCTTTCTCCTTTTTATTTATTTATTTATTTATCTATTTATTTGTTTAAACCCTCCAGGCCAGGACATTGCGTGTGTCCACCCGTTACAAAGGGGCTGGCCGCTACTACATCATCATCATCATCATCATCATCAACAGCAGACGACGTGGCCTATGTGCACGCTTGCATTGGTGATCGTCTAGAAATGTCTTCATGGCATTAGACTATGCGTATACGCTAAATAGGGTGCACACATAAAATTTTTAACACAAACACTGTATGCGGAATGCAATGCGAACTTTTATATTTGATTTCGCGCTCATAGCTTGAGCACTTTTCGAGACAACGGTTTGGCATGGAAATCTTTCGCAAAGTCGTGTTTGTCAGTCACGCTCGTCGCGAAGTTCACAAAAAGTGGACGGAGAAACTTCATAAACACAACGTCCAAGAGTTTTATGATGGCCTTGGGCTGACCACTTGAGTTGTTCACGTTTCTGAAGTACTTTCGCGGCGTTGTCAACGGCAGCCTTTAGTGGCTGCTTCATCGTTCTCGCTTTTGCGAGGAAAACTTCCAGGCACTTCTTTAGCGAATGCAGAACCATTACAAGCTCAGCAGACGGATAGAGGAGTCCACCTCTGTCCTGGTGCCTAATTAAGGCATCCGATGGCGTAGAAGTGTTTGGTTTCGTTACTAGAGTGAAGCATTCATCACAGGAAATGGTTTCGTGGATTTTTCGTGCGATATATCCACCAACCATTGCTAGAGCAGCAACGTCTTCCCCCTGTCGAGATGCTCCTCGAGGGTCGTGGTATGCTTCCTGAGGGCTGCATCGCTTCTTTCGGTTTGCTTTCGAGGCTGCAAATATGATGGATACTCTTGGAAGATGCTGGGCACAACGCCTTTCTTCAGTCTTCGCGTCGTGCACCCTTCTTTAAAGTCGGACGGGACGAATTAAGTGTCGGCTACAAACAGTGGAATAACAAGATGTGCTATTTGGGGTCCAGTTGTCTCTCGAGATTACCTTAAGCCACTTTTCGCGAAGTTCTTGGTCACTGGGAATTTCGTGGAATGATACTCCGGTTTCTTTCCGGCCGCTCCATGATTTGCAGTGCGGTACGCAGCAGTACGGCATTGTGCAGCATTCGGGGCGCAACCAAACTTCTGAGCTTGGACAGCCGCCTTTTCTCTTTATCGGCAGTGCTGCAGACAACAAAAATACCACTTTTAGGCATGTTGCCTTGAAACAAGCGAATTTTCTTTACGATGTAACACATTTAACAAAGAACTTACCCGAGTCGACCAAAATTTGGAAGAAAGCGCACACAGGCACGGCTGTCTCAGTGAGTGCTGCAGTTAGCAAAGCACTTTGGGGACACGCACCACACTAGAAAGAACATCAACTGGCAAGCAGAGTTTTAGAACAAGCACGGTAAACTAATTTTGCACGCGGCGGGAAAACCGCAGCGTAGCGGTGTGCACCTGCTGTTGCAGCGAATGCCGAGTGAGCTATTATGGGACGCGAGCGCCCCTAGGGGAACGCCGAGGCGTAAAAAGAGAGAATCGGGGACGGGCGGTGAGGGACCGACCGCGCAGGCACAAAAGTTATAGAGGAGGCTATGACTTGACTGATGTATATTCAGTTCCGGCTTCGCGCTATTGGCTAGTCGCTCATAGCACTTCCGGGCGACGAATTCTAGATTTCCAGAACCGAGCGATCTGTTCGCGTATCCAATATTCTAGTACACTGTAGTTCGCGCGACGGCACGTTTCGTCGCTCGAAGCCGTCGCGCACAAAATCGCTCTCATGTGGTTTGGGCTGTAGCGTTCCCACCGCAATGCTTACTTCAATGCATTGTCAAATGCAAATCGGTGGCTGATGCAAAATTGCACTGTTTTTTTATATTTTTTTCATGACTAAGCTGCAAAACTTGTAGCCTAGTACATGTTTTATCTGTGAGTGCAATCAGGACTGCTTGTCGTTTAAGGAATAACTGTGGTTCACGTCATTTGTAATTGCTTATCTGACTTTCAACTGACCTGATGCTCTTATTTTGTTCTCACTGTTTAGACGGCGGGACATCTTGGTGTCCTGGCGCCAGCTGGATGGGCGGGACCTCATCATTATGATCAGTGTAAGCCAATGTACTTTACCCTCTCTGATCCTCGCAGTGTATGTGGGTTAAGACCAGGGAGCACTTCACGGTAAAATACCTAGCATTTAGCAAACGAGCATTACAAAAAAAAAATTACACTGGTCCCTAATCGGCTGCCACTATTATTTCTCAGCACAGTGTACACGGTTTACTTCTACTACTTTGTTTTCCTAAGCCTTCCAAAACTCAACTGTAGGTAGTCAATACTGTGTAAGAACTCTCAAATTAACTCTGTTGTGTCATGATTCACCAGTATTTCATACATGAGTAAAATTTTGCTACAACAGTGTACGTTGCACCTTGCTTCCCCAATGTGCAAATCTCTTCAAGCCAGTATGTGACGAGTTTTGTATTGTAACAGGTTTTCTGTGATTTAGTTTCTTTACAGGAATTTGCTGTACAGCATCAGCGAGGAGTCTCATTTCAGATCTTTGTGTGTGCTGCAGGATGTATGCTTTGCTGCTTGGATTGATAAAACATGGGCCAAGGTTTCCATACAAGAACGAACTTCAATTTGGCTGTAGCACCATCAGTGCTTGGGTGGCGCCTCCCGAATGAATCATCGCAGGTAGGTTGTGCGGACTATTCAACCTTACTCCGAGGGGATCGAACAATGATGTGGGATGGCGCACTTGTCTGAGATTGTGAGTACTCGCATGTCGGTGTAGCACACGCATGATGCTGCGGGTTCCAGCAGTGTGCAGAGCTGCTTTGCAAAAATTTGTCGTAAATCTAATTTTACCCGTGCTGCTTTTTTTTTTTGTCATCTATTTCAATAATATCAATCCGAGGTCTTATCAGAATTTAGCAACTTGATTTTCTTGGGCCCTCTGCCATGTTTCACCTTTCGCTAGGTGGACCATTACCTGAATAGTTTGTGTGTAGTGGCTTATTACAGAGTTTTAGAATAGGGGCCCCAAAGAGTTTTGCGGGTGTTAGCGTTGGGGCATGAAGGAGTGAAGAGATTTAGAATAGGGCTTTGGGTTGCGAATAGCGTCTTGCGCTTGCAGCGCTACCACGGTGTCAAAGAAAAACTATTATAAATATTAAAATAAACTATACCATTTTATGATAGCAAGAGTAATTTTGGCTTTTGTGGTTTTGCGTTTAATTACAATTTAAAGGTTATTCGATTAGTAGCAAGTGATTTGTTGCGCTTAATTTTGAGTAACCAACTTCACGTGCCTTCACCAGCCAAGCTACTCCATGTTAGACCTACCAGCCAAGAAATCAACAATCGAATTCGGAATTAGCGGCATCTAATTAATCAATATTCATTACAACCGTTAGTTGAGAGAAAGTGATAACCGCAGTCACTTCTCCTAGCTTACGCACTTCACGCGTTACCACCAATCGAGTCGTTTGGTACTAGGTTCGAGCCGTTGCTTTGATGGGTGCCGCCATGTTTGTTGACGCAAAGCTTTTGGGGCTCCCACTAAATCAGTGAAATAGCGTGCCCAACGCAAAACCCAAACGCAGTTTGCGTATCGCGCATGCGCAGTGGTGTCGACGCTATTTCTTTGGGGCCCCAAAACGTTTGGGGAACCCTATTCTATTAACTGCTAGTCAATGCAGATGCTCAGAATTATCTGAGGCTATGGATGCACTGATGAACTTGCAACCTCTACAGATCACTTTGCACTTTCTGGTGCAACCAGTATGTTAACACTTCTAAGGCAGGGGGCAATGTTTGATCACATGAGAAACTTCCAATTTTGTATGAGGTTTCATCCAAGGTGACACATTATTGGTGTGCAGTATTGCCCTAAGCCAATTAGGGTCTCATGAAAATAGATCAACAAAAGTGATTGACCCGACCCTAGAAGCATTGCATTGTGATACGTGTGTTGCCTGCTTAACCTGTACTTTTTCCCTCTTTGGTGCAGATTTTGCTTGCCTGTGTCTACAAGAACCTTCACGCTTGACCTGCGACAGAAAGCATTTGTGGGCAGCCAGTGCCCTCCTACAAAGACTGGCCTGCTCTGGCTGCGACAGCGATCATCTTGGAAGAAATATGCATAGCCACCTTTGCTGCTATTTGTCACTCTTGTTAATTACACTTTCTGCATCTTTTCTCATTTATTAGTTAATAAAGTTTCACTGTGTGACATGGTGTAAAGTAGATGTCTTGCTGCATTTTGGCTTGCAGTCCTATTCTGTGCACTTCATTCATGAAAAGCTCAAAGTACAGTGTGTGTAAAACAGCATATTCTAATTTATCTTTCAGTTCTGGTAACATGCACTATGCAAGGGATTCACTAATGGAGGCTATGCCGAAGAACTGGCCATTATTTCTGCGTGATGCTCTGCAAGCATATAGCAATACTTAACAAGGGACACCCACAAAGTAAGTTACAATTTACTTTCAAATGAGGTACTGACATCGGAAGAAAATATTTGTATTGCTGGATAGAGTGGTGTGCAGAGTGCTTTTCCAGATGTGAATCGTTATTTTTAAGAATTCATCGTAGCACGGCATTCTGTTTCGTATAATTGTGTAATGCTATTCTGCCGGCTGTAACCGATAACAGGAAGTCATCTCTGCCTGAACCGCAGCATCACTGACAAAAATGTGTCCCTGCTAGAAACTATTTCAGTTTGCAGGAGACACAGCAGGGCAAAGTTTTGTCGACAGTGATGTGTTTCATGCAGAGGTGACATCGGCATACAACACAGATCTTGTTTTATATACAAAGTAATTGTAACCGGTGGCATTCAATTGATTGCTCTAAGCAAAATGCACTAGTCGACCAATCTGGCTGTGCTACACTATTCCTATGGTTCACATCTGGAAAAACAACCTGTGGATCACTCTACCCGACAATATAAATGTTTTTCTGGTGTCCACGCCTCATTTCAAATAAACTGTGGACAAACCTCGTGTTACTCTACCCGATGCCACGAAAATTTAAGAGAATGTCTAATACAAGTCTTCAGTTCTTCTCTAGATGTCTGTTAGCCAACTTTTAGTGTAACGCTAGCAGTGCTTCTGGGCTACTGAAGTACTTTTTGTCATTGAAGAATGGAGCGTAGCGGAGGCCGGGTGTTTGATTGCCAATAACTCCGCTTCTGCTGAACGCATTCAAATACTTTTTGCGGCAAAGCATTTCTGAAATAACCTTTTTTCACTTCAAATGTCTTTCTCCACTTCGATGAAAAGTGGTTCAGGGCGCCTTAAGTGAATAACAGTTATCGATATACATACAGTTACATTTGCTGGGCCCTCTTTAGACAAAATGGGGTGAACATTGTAAGCCATGTCAAAAGCAGAATTGCGAACAGTGTGACACAGGATGAAGAGGCACAGGGCAGAGAACTCTGCCCTGTGCCTCTTTGTTTGTCCCGTGTCGTGCTGTTCAAAATTCTGCTATATGACAAGATGTACCAGGCAGCCCAATGAGCATGCTGCTATTGTAAGCCATCCTTTAATTTCTAAAGTATAGCTGTTCCAAGTAAGCAGAGTGACTAATGCTTGTACCAGGCCTAAGTTTTCTAAAAGTCAACTCAGACTAATGAAGCTTGGCCCAAAGGCATACAAAAATGGTGAACCTTTTAAATTTTGAAGCATTGGGTAGACTTTACTAACATTTACTTTCAAAGTGTGACCTTAAGTGTTTGCAAGTTCATCAAAGTATCTCATTGCATATTGTGTGCAATAAGATACTTCAAAGATGCATTTGTGGAGCATATACAGGGTCTGTCCTGAAAATGTCAGTTAATTTATTGTGACGCGATTGTAGGTCAGAGTGCAGTCTGACCGGTTGAAACTGGTAGTGGGGGAACCCAGCTAAGGGGTAGCGCTCCGTCGCTCGGTGTGCTCTGAGCATTGGCGAGTGTAGGACGGGCCTGTCCGTGAAGAGAAGAACGTGAACTTTATTATCAGATCGATAAGATTTGAGTCCGGCGTATTTCTAGTGGGTCTGGGCACCCGCCGCAGACATGGTTCCGAGACCTTGTCTCGCAGCGGCTTCCTCGGCTCGCTGGACGGCCCAGAGCTGTACTGTCAGGTTCGAGCTGAGCAGTGCGGTCTTCCAACGCGAGCGGAGGCTGGCGGTGGAAGAGACGGAGGTGTCGGCACTGCCCGAATTGTTTATGTCCTTGTCACAGCTGTCCCCGATTCGTCGTCGGCGCGAAGTCGATCGTCGGGGTAGACAAGCTGGTTGGTCGTTCCGTACGCAAGCGAGCACAGTGAAAAGAGTCAGAGTCGGGAGTAAACAAAAAAACAAGATATTTATCGGCTGATAAATACACACAAGTTAATAAAATACAATAATAAAAAAGACACAAGACAGACTAACACACCTGAGCTTAATTAACACAATGATAAGGACAAATAAATACGAGCGATTAACAGTAGATATAAAAATGAAACAGTGCGAGGATCACACAGTAAACACAAGAATACACTTAACAGTTTTCACTAAAACAAAGTTCAAGAGCAATCAAAGTTCAAAAGAAAACAAATGGTGTCATACGCATGGCCGGGCAGCAGCAGCAAGTCCATAAACCGTGGAAGTCGGTGCACAAAGCTTTCCCTAAGAATGCTGGCGGTCCGATCTTGTCGAGGTGGATGCGAATTGCTGAGCTGGGTTTCCCGGGAGTCTAGATTGGACGTCTTCTCTCAAGCAGGTTGAGCTAACTTGAGGCGAACTACCGTGAGCTTCGTTGCAGACGCTGGTTTGACGTCTCGTACGTCAACAAGTTCCTCGGAGTTCCGACGTGGCCAGGCGGCCCAGGCGATACTGGACGGCACTAGCCCCCCCCCCAACGGCTTCTCAGCAGCGCATAGGTTCAGCTTCTAGACTAATCAGCAGGGCCCAAAACCTGCGCTTAAATAGCCTCTCCTTTCCCTAGTTCCCTATGTAGGGAAACTGCCGGTATGTAGAGTTCTCCGAATTCGGGGCTCTTAGCTCCCAACAATCTTGGCCGCGTCCCTTTCACCATGGACGAAGAACCGCAGATTCTCCTCTCTCCCAATGTCAAGGGCCAAGGTGGAACCCAGCCTACCACGCACACTTCTGGGTCCGTAATCGGCGTGTCACGTCTGGAATCGAGATGGCAGCCCGAGCGGCCACGACGCTTTTGACGCCCGTAATTCGGCGTGTCAATGTCGAATAAATTATACGCTGCACAGTCAGGAGCCCACGTTTTTGACGCTCGTAATTCGGCGTGTCGTTAATCGGCGACCAAACCATTTGAAAATATGCCGCTCCGTGACAGTCCTGACATTCCCATAACATGTGATTAAGTGCGGCAACCTCGCCACAGGATGTGCATCTGTTTGTAGTGTACATGTCTGGATAAATGGCGTGCATGAGTCTTGGGTTTATGTAAGAATCGGTTTGTAATTGCCTGTAGTGTCCTGCTTGCGCCCCTGTCTAAGCTAGCGTGAGGGAATGGGTATACGCGTCTCTGTAACTGGTAGTGTGACGTGATGTCGTGGAACCTGGTCAAACGATCCTCCCACGCCCAGACGTTTGCAGTACCCCGCGGGGGCTCTTCCTCCGATGATGCTCGGTGAGTGAGGCCTCGAGCAACGCGGTGAGCCGCTTCGTTGGGGGTGCTCAGTCCAGTGTGTGCCGGGATCCAAAGCAAATGCTTTCGGTTATCGACGTCGGCCTCTCCCTAGTGTATGGGATGTCGCTTGAGTATGTGATACGCCTCTTGCGATATGCGCCCATTTGAAAAATTGCGAATTGCCGTTTGCGAATCGCAGATCACGTATGTAGCCTTGGTTTGTGTAAGGCCAGTGCTATGGCCGCTTCCTCTGCCGCTTCGGCATATGTCTGTGAGAGTTTTTTTTTTTTTTTTTATTCTTGTGCAAGTGCAGATGCAGCGCTCGTTAGAATAAAGATTTGCGATCAAGTTTTGCATGAAACTTGGCAAGACCACTGCGGAAACTGTTACTCTGATCAAGACTTCTTACAAAGAACATGCCCTGTTACATCGGCAACTGTTTCGGTTGCACAAAGCCTTTGTGGAAGGCCAGAAAAAGGTTGAAGACTAGGACCACGCCGGGCGGCCATCCACGGCCGACAATGACACGAGTGAGGGAACTGTTAAACACAGACTGACGATTAAGTGTTCGTTTAATGGCCGACATGTTAAACATTCCGAAAACTCAAGTTCATGAAATCGTTACAAACGATATCGGCATGGAGAAGGTGTGCGAAAATGGTTCCAAAAGTGCTTACTGACGATCAAAAGTCCCGCCACGTTCAAACGTGCCAAGAAAACCTCGACATTTGCAAACGTGATTGAAAATTTTTGGACAACGTTATTACAGATGACGAGACTTGGGTACTCTTTGAATATGACCCGGAGTCCAAAAGGCAATCATCGGAGTGGCACACGCACTCGGCCCCTCGCCAGAAGAAAGCCAGGATGAGCAAATTAAAGATCAAGATCATGCTTGTTTTTTTTTTTTTTTTTACCTCCACGGACTGGTTCGTCACAAGTTTGTAGAACCTGGAACCTGTAGAAATAATATAACATAAATATAAGTTCTGAACTCACATGTAAACTGTTCAGATTTACACACTGGCATACATGTGCCTAAACATGTGTTGCATGAACATCAACTAGTGCAGAACTCTGGGATACGATACAACCATTGCTGAGGACATCGATGCAGAGGAGGATCCACAGAGTTGGCAGCCATAAAAAGGGGAAGGGAGGGCTTGCTGAACACTCAATACTGTCAGTCGGCATGTCTTGACCAGGGAGGGGAGCCCCCAGGGTCCCCCCCCACTAGATCCACCAGTGCATCGATGTCAGATGACCAAGCTGTTGACAGCCTGACTGACGCTTGTCGATGGTGTCGAAATGATGATTTGAGCAATATTCGGGTGCGATTCAAGTGACAGGGACATCAAATGAAGTAAGGCCAAACAGAGGGATGTATTGTTTGCAAAGTATAAAATACAGATGAGTGTGAGTACATGAAAGAGTATGATTTTACAACTACAGCTTTGTAGAATATACCTCAATCTGAATAATGTTCACCTAGCTGTGGGGCGTCACTTCATCACACGCAAGTTGTTTCCAGCACTTCCAGAGAGAGAGAGAGAACAAACTTTAATATAAAGAGCACGCGAGCGTAGGTAGCTCCCCCGCTCTGCAGTGGGTGGTCCCCTCAGTCCAGCGGCCTTAGCTGCCCTTCTCGCTCGGTTGACCAGGTTGAGCTGGTCCGTCGAGTTGGAGCTGGACAGCGCTGCCTCCCATTGCCGTGTGGTGGGGTGTGTTATGGGTGTTAGCTGTGGTGTGTTTGCGCAAGCCCATACCATGTGGTAAAGTGTTGCACATTGATCACAGTGTGGACATTTATAGGAATACAGCGCAGGGTGTATGGCGTGGTAAAGACTCAAATTTGGATATGTGTTTGTTTGGAGTTTTCGCCATATTACGATATGGTAGAGTAATTGCATGTCAAGTAATCTGTAGGCTTACATGTAATGAAGCAACACATAATTGGTAGACGATACAGGGTAATTTATAATTTTGATGCGTGTGATAGCTTGCAACAAGCCCTGTTGGGTTTTTGTCTTCGGTCAAAGCAATCGCTTATCTAGCTTATCGATCTGTACCAAGTTTATGTTGGTCTCACAAGTTCCTTAAGGTATATTCGACACACTTCTGAAGAGTTTTCCTTTAGCCATGTCCTGAACAGGGTACCCCAAGCAAACATAAGTGCATGCAATCTGTCTTACGATTGCAAACAAACTGCCACGGCACAACAGCATCGCAACGAATGTGCTCGGCAATGACTAGATGCATGACTGGAAGATAGGAACTGATGTCAAGTGCAATCTAGTACAATGATTGTCAAAAAGTTTCATTTAATTTTGCACACTAAATATGTGTGTTGGCTATGATATTCAGTGCTGTTGACTGCCAGTCCATAAGATAACAAATTTGGATGCTTAAGCGTTACCATGTTTACTCACATGATGCTTGCACCACTGCATGGCCAACAAAATTTTTTTTTTGCTCAAGTAATCGTGCCACCCTCGAAAATTGCTGCAGCGACAATTATCTGCTTGTGTCAATATCAGTGGTGACACCGACTGAATACGTCAGGTCAGAGTCGCTATACTTATTCATTTAGTGACGCTAGGTTCAGCTAGCATACGCAAATATAGGGCCTTTGCAGTTATTGTGTTGAACCTGTGCTCTTATTGCATAGGTAAGTACGGTTTGAAAGTATTAGTTTGAGTTTCCAATGGCTGGTGTAAAAACCTTGATTTACAGCCACTTTATTTTTATTTTTCTATTTAGCACCTATAACCTTCTATTGGAAAAATTTCCATGCATATATCGCACCCCTGCACTTTGCATCAATTTCCAGTGGAAAAAATTGCGATCATTATGCAAGTAAATATTAACCTCTTAAAGAAGTACTGACAAAAATTTTCGGACTTGTTTTTTATGCTGTAATAACTAGCTAATGACCCAGTAATCACGGCGCGAACCTCATTTGCTTCAGAGCGCGACAGGCAATTATTTGGAGTCGTCTTTGCAGCGACCAGTCCAAGTTTCGGTTTCAGAGAGCAACGAGATGGGAGAAGAGCGATTGTAAACACGGTGAGCACGTGATCGCACAAAACTGTGACGTGTTCAAGCCAGCGCGCTCGCATGCGAGCGAGCTTCGTGTTGCAAGTTCGTCTGCTACGCCTGCAAGAGCTTTGCGACGTCGTCGCCGACCTCGTTTTCGTCGTTCAGCAGCAACTATTTCCTCCAGGCGGGAGTCGCCACCGTATTAGACGTGGCGAACCACTTTTGATTCGATCCACCACAGGCGAGCTGGCGATCGCTGGGAAACGGTGTAGGCCTAGCTCTCTGGCTGTCTGATCCGGCGCCGACGGCCCTTGCGATCCGTCCGCAGCTCGTAATAAAGCACATATATTCGTCAACACAATCAACGTCTGCACATTTATGATGCTCATAACTGACAGTACAATTAGTTTTGCCGACGGCGTTGGTAGCGATGAGAAAACACGTTAGCAAGGCGAGCCGCTTCGTAGAGACGATTGCTGCGGCGGCTGCGCTGACCGCTTGCGAGCCAAAATCACGCCACGATTAACCATATCGCACAACGTTTCATAACATGCACACTTTCGAGGTCGCTTTACTCTAAGAGTTATCTCGTGTCAGAAACAATGAAGCCGATTTTTGTGCCACCGTCAGCGGCGAACGAGGCCAGCGTCGCGACCAGGGAGTGAGGAGAAAAAAAAAGCACTGGGACGATTGGAGTGGCGAAAAACTTGCTCGACGGCAGCGCAAACTCGTGACGTAGCGTTTCTCGGTTATTTACAATCCTTCCTTGATGTCAATGTCGCAAGGTGCTGCGCTTTGTGGGTGGCTGCGAGCACATGTTTTTAAAATTGATTTTAAATATATTCTAAGCTATATTCGCCGCTGATATTTTGTAGACGATGTGTGTGTGTCCACCTAAATCGCTCTCGTTAGTTATCTCGACTTCAAATTTTTGTGTCAGTACTCTTTTTAAAAACTTTTTTTTTCGTCACTTGTGCAGGGCTGTTTAAAAACCCCCCAAAATTGCTCTTTCTATGGCAAAACATTCAACTCACACTGAGCTTGAGAGCCTCTTCGAAGGGTGCAGATGCATGGTAGGAGAGCACCTCAAGTGTAACTCGTTTGGCCATGGCATTCACCACCATTTCATACATCGATCTGTGTGTTCTGGATGCCCAAGCCACAAAAGATTGTGAACGCCTGTGCATACATGATGAGAACAAATGAAGCATAGGCTGGGTCAAGAATCAAGCACTATGTCATCAATCACGTAGCAATAAGTACTGAAGGTGGATCCACAATGGCCATGAAGTGGAACATGATGTGATACAATTCCCACTTGAGTGCATGAGCGTTTCTTAAATGCTTATTGAAAGGTAAATATTTCAAGGATATTACAGATTTGGTCAACACAAGCTGCAATACCTGATTTCAATGTCTGTCTGCATTCAGCTGATCAAACTTGAATCACTGTCTGAACTTTTGAACACATTTGTGAGGCTAGCTTTAACCATGATACAGGTGCTGCATGCCAGCTAGAAAACCGACCCTATAGCTTGGCATTGGTGCTGTAACATACTCTGCAGCTTCTCTGGCAATCCATTACACTCTGGTCCTTTTGGGTATTATCCAAAAATGAAGGTGCATGTATTTAGCTGCTCCTCCTGTGCACACTCGACTCTTGCCAAAGCTGCAGTGAATGCGAGGAAATCACGCATGTGGGTGGAGCACAAAAAAAAAAAAAAAAAAAAACATAGTTGTGACACAATCATTCAGTGGGAAGAGAATGTGAAAGTGAAATGAACAACCAATTCACCTCAAGTAGCTGCTCGCCGTTTTTGTTGAATGGCTCGCCATTAAGCTTATTGATGAGCTGGGCCACACCTAGGACTAGACGATTGGCATTGTAAATTGGGATGCAGATCAGATGGACTTGTGTTGGAACGAGCTCCCTTCATCCACCTGCAGCATTAGTGATGCCAAAACAAGCGTGTTAGCAGCATTGCATGGTGGGTGCCAATTAAGTCAAGAAAGTACAGTATAATCAACATTATACTTTCATACAAGACGATAGTAATTTGATGACTTCAGAACCTTACGAGACATAGCACGAGGTTCCATTACCATTAAAACATGTGCAAATGCAGCGAGGGTCACAACACTGTAACAATTTCAAATGAATTTGGTCAACAGAAGTTCTTGGATGCGCACCAAAAGTAACATATAAATTCTGCATAGTGCTGCAGCTGCAAAATGCAGCTTAAGCAGTAGGTCAACATGTATTTGGCTGTAAAAGATCAAAATAAGGCCCATATTTCTGTATTGAAATACAGGGCCTTCATGTAGAAGAAATTTAATGAGCTATTACAGTCTGTTTTGCAAGTGGTGCTGCTGTTCTATCCACAAGCATAAATTTATACAGCTCTCAGTTGCAAAGAGGAAAGAGGTCTATATTAAATCAATCTGCCAAAGTGCATACGCTAAAGAGACAATGCAGCAAAAAAGAGGAATGTGTGTGTTATTTTGGTGAGATGTGCAATCATGTTCTGGATATTGTCCAGTGGATAACTATGCACTGCAACAAAAGTTACTAGAGCTACATACAAAATGAGTAAAATAGTTTGGGAGCTTTGTATAGTGTCTGAGCAATGCAATGAGATGCTTCAAAGATCTGTTTGTGGAGCATATATGTACAAACAGAAGGAGCACACAAAGGTACTTTTGCTAATTATCTCGCATTTTTATTTTATGAACATTACCACTCCTGTAAGTGTCATTTCCTTTTATGTGTACACATATGTCCAATAAAAATGTACATTTCATTGTAGATGTATACATATTTATTTTCTTTTGCATACTTTCTGCAATGAGTTGGTTCCTTATGACAGCTAGTATATGTGCTAACAAAGTTGCCCGCTGCAAACAGCAAGGCCTCCACATCGTGATAGATTTCTTATCTCCACGGGCAAGGAAGGCAGCAAGTGGGGGAACTGTATACAGCACTGAAAAGTGAAAGCATTACTCTGTACGCTGTAGCGGAGACCCATCTTCGCAACTTGGAGGAACCTCCTATTGATTTGGATGGCACTGAGCGGTTGCAACCGTACTGATGAATGCCGCAAGGGAGGTGGTGTAGGTTTGCTGTGGCGGAACACCACCACATGGGTGCCAATGACGGGCTCTTGCGACGAACACATGTGGGTCTCCGGAAGCATCCTTGACATCACCCGTCCTTGTTGGGTGTGACCTCGCGGTTGCGAGTGGGCAACATGACGGCAACGACAGGGTCATACACTGCATCATCCAGGATGTGAAGAGGTGGGCTACAGAGCGCGAAGTGCTGTTGATGAGGGACTTCAATGGACATATTCATCCCATCAGATGGGTACCAGGACCATAATGGGAAATATTGCTCCGGTGTGCGGAGGAGCTCTCCCTGGAGACCGTCACCTCCATGCTGACTGCAAGGGTGAGTTCACCTGGTGCAACCACCCGTGGCAGCCGCTCCACCATAGACTACGCGCTGGTGTCGGCAAACTGGCCGCACGTATCGCCCAGGTGCATATCGATGACAGGACAATTCAGCCTAGGGAGCGATCACTCGCCTTCGACTGTCGTTCTCGGCATCTGCCCACCAGGCAAGCTGTGTGCGACCTAGCGGAGGCCTGGCCTTTACTTGCCAAATTGATCTGTAAACAGTTGCCGATGACTTTAAGCAGTGCTCCAAAAGGCGAGAGGCCCCAGTCGTATGACGAATTTGTCCACGCCCTCCGCTCAGGTGAGCACGAGCACATGGTGCGGGATAGCGGGACGCACACAAACCATGCAACCCATGGTGGACAAAGAGGTTGAAATGGCATAGGAGAGCACGTCGACAAGCCACCGGGAGCATCGTAGGACCGTGAAGGGCCTTGACGCCAGAGGCCTGTGCGGCTGCCTGGGCTGCCTGGAAGTAAGCACAAGGTGCAGATACTTGTGCAGACAAGATTGCAGACCACAACCTTCGCCTTGTCCAATCTATACAATGGAAGGGAAGTCCACGGCAGGGAAGTTCTTGACCTATGTACGGTCCCTGGACAGGAGCTCCCCCCCCCCCCCCCCCCGCCACCTCCACTTATAGACGCAACGACAGACAGCCCGTCACGGAGACTCCAAGAATTTCTCACACGCCACTTATCCAGGGTGTTCGGGTCCCCGAACATGGATGATGATGCCGCCAGTGCGATGAGACAACGGCCCCCCCTGCCCCATCCTCAACTGAGGGCACTATGAGTCAGGATGGACCTTGCTGGGCACTCTCGAGACTCACGGTGGACCGGGCTCTGACACGGATAAGTGCCCGTACAGCTCCGGGTCCTGATGACATGCCAGCGCGCCTGATCAAGTGCATAGGCACTAACTCGAGGGAGCAACTTGCCAAGTTGCTCACAGCTGTAATTGATGGTGACCTGTGCCTGAAGACTGGCATAAGGGCAAGGTGACTCTGAGTCTCAAACGGGCGGAGATGCAAGTACCATCCAGGATTACCGACCCATTACCGTCACCAGTGTGTTTTACCGCCTGTTGCTCGAGTAATCAGGAATGGCTCAGCGCCTGGGCTGAGGCAAAGGGGCTATTGACGGAGCTGCAAAACGGCTTTAGACCGGGCAGGCGACTAGACGACAATTTGTTTGTCCTTACGCAGTGTGCGGAAATCGCACGGACAGAAAAGAGGGCGCTGCTGTGCTGCTTTCTCGATGTGGAGAAAGCTTATGACAACGTCCCACACTCGCCACTCTTCACTTGCCTGTCCGATCTTGGCATGCCATCAAAGCTCTTGTATACATTACGAAGGTTGTACAGACATAATGTAGTGACTGTACAACTAGGCTCCGCTGTCTCGAAAGAAATTGCTGTCACTAAGGGCCTGAGGCAAGGCTGTCCCCTCTCGCCCTTTTACATTCTGTACGCATCAAGAATGGAGCGGGCACTGCTAAACTCAGGCCTCGGGTTCCAACTGAGGTTTAGTACGAGCAGTGCCAATGAGAACCACCGCCTCCCTGGCCTGGCATTCGCGGATGACCTGGTAATCATGGCAGAGAACAGAGAGGATCTACAGACCCTCCTCGACATTTGCCAGGTGGAAATCTCGCGCATCGGGCTATGCTTCAGTACCAGGAAGTCGGCAGGTCGTTTGTTTGGCTGGAGGGCTTACTGATCCAGCTGTCCTGACTCTCGGGGGCGAGCCGGTGGCTATATGTAATGAGTACAGGTACCTCGGGGTCACTCTCTGTGCTGAGGCAGATAAATACAGCTTCCACGAGACCGCACTGCGGCAGGCGGCTCTTCGGGTGCAATGTATCCTCCGCCGGCGGTGCTTGTGGGGCTGTAACCGTTTCCTGATGATCCGCGATCTATGGAAACTGGTTCATGTACCCGGCCTCACCTTTGCAAATGCAGTTACCTGCCTCTCACCAGCAACACGAGAGTGGCTAGAGCGTCAGCAGCGGGAGGCTGGGCGCACTGCTCTTGGATGCCATGGCCACGTAGCCAATGAGGCTGTGCAGGGAGATATGGGATGGTCGAGCTTCGAGGCCCGGGAAGCTGCGAGCAAGATCGCCTACCGTGGCCGTCTCCTCTTCCTACCACGTATGCAATGGGCTCGCCGAGTTTTCGAGTATCTCTCGGCGACATGCATGCGAACTGACTGGACACGCCGAGTGTACTATATCGAGAAGTACTGGCTTCTTTGGTGAAAAAATCGTGGCTGACACTGCAACAAAGTGGTCGATAGAGGTCCGCCGACGCGTGAAGGAAGCGGAAACCACCATCTGGAGCAAGGAAATGGAGTCGAAATCCACCCTTGAACTCTACCGGGGAAACAAACGAGGGATCAGTGCGGAGTGCTTCTATGACAACAGCATTGGAAGCAGCCTCCTGTTCGAGGCGAGGGCAGGGGCACTGCGCACTCTCGTATACTGCAGCCGCTTCCAAGACACCGGTATGTGCACCAAGTGCAGGCTCTGCGGGGCGGAGGCCGAGACGCAAGAGCATCTCATCCTTCGATGCGCTGGCCTACAGACTGCTCCGGCAGAGGACACAGATCTCCCTCGGGCACTCGGTTTTCACTTGCTCGAGGCAGAGGATGGAAACCACATCGCGAATGGACGCAACGTCGGCCGGACCTGCGCTGTAGTGGCCACCAAAAAGCGACTGACTGAGTGATGGACCAGTGTGCGCCGGATGTGAATCTAGTTTGCATAGTGACCTACGAAGTGCACATTTCCTTCCTTTCTGTCTTTTCTTTTCTTTCTCCTTTTATTTATTTATTTATTTATCTATTTATTTGTTTAAACCCTCCAGGCCAGGACATTGCGTGTGTCCACCCGTTACAAAGGGGCTGGCCGCTACTACATCATCATCATCATCAACAGCAGACGACGTGGCCTATGTGCACGCTTGCATTGGTGATCGTCTAGAAATGTCTTCATGGCATTAGACTATGCGTATACGCTAAATAGGGTGCACACATAAAATTTTTAACACAAACACTGTATGCGGAATGCAATGCGAACTTTTATATTTGATTTCGCGCTCATAGCTTGAGCACTTTTCGAGACAACGGTTTGGCATGGAAATCTTTCGCAAAGTCGTGTTTGTCAGTCACGCTCGTCGCGAAGTTCACAAAAAGTGGACGGAGAAACTTCATAAACACAACGTCCAAGAGTTTTATGATGGCCTTGGGCTGACCACTTGAGTTGTTCACGTTTCTGAAGTACTTTCGCGGCGTTGTCAACGGCAGCCTTTAGTGGCTGCTTCATCGTTCTCGCTTTTGCGAGGAAAACTTCCAGGCACTTCTTTAGCGAATGCAGAACCATTACAAGCTCAGCAGACGGATAGAGGAGTCCACCTCTGTCCTGGTGCCTAATTAAGGCATCCGATGGCGTAGAAGTGTTTGGTTTCGTTACTAGAGTGAAGCATTCATCACAGGAAATGGTTTCGTGGATTTTTCGTGCGATATATCCACCAACCATTGCTAGAGCAGCAACGTCTTCCCCCTGTCGAGATGCTCCTCGAGGGTCGTGGTATGCTTCCTGAGGGCTGCATCGCTTCTTTCGGTTTGCTTTCGAGGCTGCAAATATGATGGATACTCTTGGAAGATGCTGGGCACAACGCCTTTCTTCAGTCTTCGCGTCGTGCACCCTTCTTTAAAGTCGGACGGGACGAATTAAGTGTCGGCTACAAACAGTGGAATAACAAGATGTGCTATTTGGGGTCCAGTTGTCTCTCGAGATTACCTTAAGCCACTTTTCGCGAAGTTCTTGGTCACTGGGAATTTCGTGGAATGATACTCCGGTTTCTTTCCGGCCGCTCCATGATTTGCAGTGCGGTACGCAGCAGTACGGCATTGTGCAGCATTCGGGGCGCAACCAAACTTCTGAGCTTGGACAGCCGCCTTTTCTCTTTATCGGCAGTGCTGCAGACAACAAAAATACCACTTTTAGGCATGTTGCCTTGAAACAAGCGAATTTTCTTTACGATGTAACACATTTAACAAAGAACTTACCCGAGTCGACCAAAATTTGGAAGAAAGCGCACACAGGCACGGCTGTCTCAGTGAGTGCTGCAGTTAGCAAAGCACTTTGGGGACACGCACCACACTAGAAAGAACATCAACTGGCAAGCAGAGTTTTAGAACAAGCACGGTAAACTAATTTTGCACGCGGCGGGAAAACCGCAGCGTAGCGGTGTGCACCTGCTGTTGCAGCGAATGCCGAGTGAGCTATTATGGGACGCGAGCGCCCCTAGGGGAACGCCGAGGCGTAAAAAGAGAGAATCGGGGACGGGTGGTGAGGGACCGACCGCGCAGGCACAAAAGTTATAGAGGAGGCTATGACTTGACTGATGTATATTCAGTTCCGGCTTCGCGCTATTGGCTAGTCGCTCATAGCACTTCCGGGCGACGAATTCTAGATTTCCAGAACCGAGCGATCTGTTCACGTATCCAATATTCTAGTACACTGTAGTTCGCGCGACGGCACGTTTCGTCGCTCGAAGTCGTCGCGCACAAAATCGCTCTCATGTGGTTTGGGCTGTAGCGTTCCCACCGCAATGCTTACTTCAATGCATTGTCAAATGCAAATCGGTGGCTGATGCAAAATTGCACTGTTTTTTATATTTTTTTATGACTAAGCTGCAAAACTTGTAGCCTAGTACATGTTTTATCTGTGAGTGCAATCAGGACTGCTTGTCGTTTAAGGAATAACTGTGGTTCACGTCATTTGTAATTGCTTATCTGACTTTCAACTGACCTGATGCTCTTATTTTGTTCTCACTGTTTAGACGGCGGGACATCTTGGTGTCCTGGCGCCAGCTGGATGGGCGGGACCTCATCATTATGATCAGTGTAAGCCAATGTACTTTACCCTCTCTGATCCTCGCAGTGTATGTGGGTTAAGACCAGGGAGCACTTCACGGTAAAATACCTAGCATTTAGCAAACGAGCATTACAAAAAAAAAAATTACACTGGTCCCTAATCGGCTGCCACTATTATTTCTCAGCACAGTGTACACGGTTTACTTCTACTACTTTGTTTTCCTAAGCCTTCCAAAACTCAACTGTAGGTAGTCAATACTGTGTAAGAACTCTCAAATTAACTCTGTTGTGTCATGATTCACCAGTATTTCATACATGAGTAAAATTTTGCTACAACAGTGTACGTTGCACCTTGCTTCCCCAATGTGCAAATCTCTTCAAGCCAGTATGTGATGAGTTTTGTATTGTAACAGGTTTTCTGTGATTTAGTTTCTTTACAGGAATTTGCTGTACAGCATCAGCGAGGAGTCTCATTTCAGATCTTTGTGTGTGCTGCAGGATGTATGCTTTGCTGCTTGGATTGATAAAACATGGGCCAAGGTTTCCATACAAGAACGAACTTCAATTTGGCTGTAGCACCATCAGTGCTTGGGTGGCGCCTCCCGAATGAATCATCGCAGGTAGGTTGTGCGGACTATTCAACCTTACTCCGAGGGGATCGAACAATGATGTGGGATGGCGCACTTGTCTGAGATTGTGAGTACTCGCATGTCGGTGTAGCACACGCATGATGCTGCGGGTTCCAGCAGTGTGCAGAGCTGCTTTGCAAAAATTTGTTGTAAATCTAATTTTACCCGTGCTGCTTTTTTTTTTTGTCATCTATTTCAATAATATCAATCCGAGGTCTTATCAGAATTTAGCAACTTGATTTTCTTGGCCCTCTGCCATGTTTCACCTTTCGCTAGGTGGACCATTACCTGAATAGTTTTTTGTGTGTAGTGGCTTATTACAGAGTTTTAGAATAGGGGCCCCAAAGAGTTTTGCGGGTGTTAGCGTTGGGGCATGAAGGAGTGAAGAGATTTAGAATAGGGCTTTGGGTTGCGAATAGCGTCTTGCGCTTGCAGCGCTACCACGGTGTCAAAGAAAAACTATTATAAATATTAAAATAAACTATACCATTTTATGATAGCAAGAGTAATTTTGGCTTTTGTGGTTTTGCGTTTAATTACAATTTAATGGTTATTCGATTAGTAGCAAGTGATTTGTTGCGCTTAATTTTGAGTAACCAACTTCACGTGCCTTCACCAGCCAAGCTACTCCACGTTAGACCTACCAGCCAAGAAATCAACAATCGAATTCGGAATTAGCGGCATCTAATTAATCAATATTCATTACAACCGTTAGTTGAGAGAAAGTGATAACCGCAGTCACTTCTCCTAGCTTACGCACTTCACGCGTTACCACCAATCGAGTCGTTTGGTAATAGGTTCGAGCCGTTGCTTTGATGGGTGCCGCCATGTTTGTTGACGCAAAGCTTTTGGGGCTCCCACTAAATCAGTGAAATAGCGTGCCCAACGCAAAACCCAAACGCAGTTTGCGTATCGCGCATGCGCAGTGGTGTCGACGCTATTTCTTTGGGGCCCCAAAACGTTTGGGGAACCCTATTCTATTAACTGCTAGTCAATGCAGATGCTCAGAATTATCTGAGGCTATGGATGCACTGATGAACTTGCAACCTCTACAGATCACTTTGCACTTTCTGGTGCAACCAGTATGTTAACACTTCTAAGGCAGGGGGCAATGTTTGATCACATGAGAAACTTCCAATTTTGTATGAGGTTTCATCCAAGGTGACACATTATTGGTGTGCAGTATTGCCCTAAGCCAATTAGGGTCTCATGAAAATAGATCAACAAAAGTGATTGACCCGACCCTAGAAGCATTGCATTGTGATACGTGTGTTGCCTGCTTAACCTGTACTTTTTCCCTCTTTGGTGCAGATTTTGCTTGCCTGTGTCTACAAGAACCTTCACGCTTGACCTGCGACAGAAAGCATTTGTGGGCAGCCAGTGCCCTCCTACAAAGACTGGCCTGCTCTGGCTGCGACAGCGATCATCTTGGAAGAAATATGCATAGCCACCTTTGCTGCTATTTGTCACTCTTGTTAATTACACTTTCTGCATCTTTTCTCATTTATTAGTTAATAAAGTTTCACTGTGTGACATGGTGTAAAGTAGATGTCTTGCTGCATTTTGGCTTGCAGTCCTATTCTGTGCACTTCATTCATGAAAAGCTCAAAGTACAGTGTGTGTAAAACAGCATATTCTAATTTATCTTTCAGTTCTGGTAACATGCACTATGCAAGGGATTCACTAATGGAGGCTATGCCGAAGAACTGGCCATTATTTCTGCGTGATGCTCTGCAAGCATATAGCAATACTTAACAAGGGACACCCACAAAGTAAGTTACAATTTACTTTCAAATGAGGTACTGACATCGGAAGAAAATATTTGTATTGCTGGATAGAGTGGTGTGCAGAGTGCTTTTCCAGATGTGAATCGTTATTTTTAAGAATTCATCGTAGCACGGCATTCTGTTTCGTATAATTGTGTAATGCTATTCTGCCGGCTGTAACCGATAACAGGAAGTCATCTCTGCCTGAACCGCAGCATCACTGACAAAAATGTGTCCCTGCTAGAAACTATTTCAGTTTGCAGGAGACACAGCAGGGCAAAGTTTTGTCGACAGTGATGTGTTTCATGCAGAGGTGACATCGGCATACAACACAGATCTTGTTTTATATACAAAGTAATTGTAACCGGTGGCATTCAATTGATTGCTCTAAGCAAAATGCACTAGTCGACCAATCTGGCTGTGCTACACTATTCCTATGGTTCACATCTGGAAAAACAACCTGTGGATCACTCTACCCGACAATATAAATGTTTTTCTGGTGTCCACGCCTCATTTCAAATAAACTGTGGACAAACCTCGTGTTACTCTAGCCGATGCCACGAAAATTTAAGAGAATGTCTAATACAAGTCTTCAGTTCTTCTCTAGATGTCTGTTAGCCAACTTTTAGTGTAACGCTAGCAGTGCTTCTGGGCTACTGAAGTACTTTTCGTCATTGAAGAATGGAGCGTAGCGGAGGCCGGGTGTTTGATTGCCAATAACTCCGCTTCTGCTGAACGCATTCAAATACTTTTTGCGGCAAAGCATTTCTGAAATAACCTTTTTTCACTTCAAATGTCTTTCTCCACTTCGATGAAAAGTGGTTCAGGGCGCCTTAAGTGAATAACAGTTATCGATATACATACAGTTACATTTGCTGGGCCCTCTTTAGACAAAATGGGGTGAACATTGTAAGCCATGTCAAAAGCAGAATTGCGAACAGTGTGACACAGGATGAAGAGGCACAGGGCAGAGAACTCTGCCCTGTGCCTCTTTTGTTTGTCCCGTGTCGTGCTGTTCAAAATTCTGCTATATGACAAGATGTACCAGGCAGCCCAATGAGCATGCTGCTATTGTAAGCCATCCTTTAATTTCTAAAGTATAGCTGTTCCAAGTAAGCAGAGTGACTAATGCTTGTACCAGGCCTAAGTTTTCTAAAAGTCAACTCAGACTAATGAAGCTTGGCCCAAAGGCATACAAAAATGGTGAACCTTTTAAATTTTGAAGCATTGGGTAGACTTTACTAACATTTACTTTCAAAGTGTGACCTTAAGTGTTTGCAAGTTCATCAAAGTATCTCATTGCATATTGTGTGCAATAAGATACTTCAAAGATGCATTTGTGGAGCATATACAGGGTCTGTCCTGAAAATGTCAGTTAATTTATTGTGACGCGATTGTAGGTCAGAGTGCAGTCTGACCGGTTGAAACTGGTAGTGGGGGAACCCAGCTAAGGGGTAGCGCTCCGTCGCTCGGTGTGCTCTGAGCATTGGCGAGTGTAGGACGGGCCTGTCCGTGAAGAGAAGAACGTGAACTTTATTATCAGATCGATAAGATTTGAGTCCGGCGTATTTCTAGTGGGTCTGGGCACCCGCCGCAGACATGGTTCCGAGACCTTGTCTCGCAGCGGCTTCCTCGGCTCGCTGGACGGCCCAGAGCTGTACTGTCAGGTTCGAGCTGAGCAGTGCGGTCTTCCAACGCGAGCGGAGGCTGGCGGTGGAAGAGACGGAGGTGTCGGCACTGCCCGAATTGTTTATGTCCTTGTCACAGCTGTCCCCGATTCGTCGTCGGCGCGAAGTCGATCGTCGGGGTAGACAAGCTGGTTGGTCGTTCCGTACGCAAGCGAGCACAGTGAAAAGAGTCAGAGTCGGGAGTAAACAAAAAAACAAGATATTTATCGGCTGATAAATACACACAAGTTAATAAAATACAATAATAAAAAAGACACAAGACAGACTAACACAACTGAGCTTAATTAACACAATGATAAGGACAAATAAATACGAGCGATTAACAGTAGATATAAAAATGAAACAGTGCGAGGATCACACAGTAAACACAAGAATACACTTAACAGTTTTCACTAAAACAAAGTTCAAGAGCAATCAAAGTTCAAAAGAAAACAAATGGTGTCATACGCATGGCCGGGCAGCAGCAGCAAGTCCATAAACCGTGGAAGTCGGTGCACAAAGCTTTCCCTAAGAATGCTGGCGGTCCGATCTTGTCGAGGTGGATGCGAATTGCTGAGCTGGGTTTCCCGGGAGTCTAGATTGGACGTCTTCTCTCAAGCAGGTTGAGCTAACTTGAGGCGAACTACCGTGAGCTTCGTTGCAGACGCTGGTTTGACGTCTCGTACGTCAACAAGTTCCTCGGAGTTCCGACGTGGCCAGGCGGCCCAGGCGATACTGGACGGCACTAGCCCCCCCCCAACGGCTTCTCAGCAGCGCATAGGTTCAGCTTCTAGACTAATCAGCAGGGCCCAAAACCTGCGCTTAAATAGCCTCTCCTTTCCCTAGTTCCCTATGTAGGGAAACTGCCGGTATGTAGAGTTCTCCGAATTCGGGGCTCTTAGCTCCCAACAATCTTGGCCGCGTCCCTTTCACCATGGACGAAGAACCGCAGATTCTCCTCTCTCCCAATGTCAAGGGCCAAGGTGGAACCCAGCCTACCACGCACACTTCTGGGTCCGTAATCGGCGTGTCACGTCTGGAATCGAGATGGCAGCCCGAGCGGCCACGACGCTTTTGACGCCCGTAATTCGGCGTGTCAATGTCGAATAAATTATACGCTGCACAGTCAGGAGCCCACGTTTTTGACGCTCGTAATTCGGCGTGTCGTTAATCGGCGACCAAACCATTTGAAAATATGCCGCTCCGTGACAGTCCTGACATTCCCATAACATGTGATTAAGTGCGGCAACCTCGCCACAGGATGTGCATCTGTTTGTAGTGTACATGTCTGGATAAATGGCGTGCATGAGTCTTGGGTTTATGTAAGAATCGGTTTGTAATTGCCTGTAGTGTCCTGCTTGCGCCCTGTCTAACCTAGCGTGAGGGAATGGGTATACGCGTCTCTGTAACTGGTAGTGTGACGTGATGTCGTGGAACCTGGTCAAACGATCCTCCCACGCCCAGACGTTTGCAGTACCCCGCGGGGGCTCTTCCTCCGATGATGCTCGGTGAGTGAGGCCTCGAGCAACGCGGTGAGCCGCTTCGTTGGGGGTGCTCAGTCCAGTGTGTGCCGGGATCCAAAGCAAATGCTTTCGGTTATCGACGTCGGCCTCTCCCTAGTGTATGGGATGTCGCTTGAGTATGTGATACGCCTCTTGCGATATGCGCCCATTTGAAAAATTGCGAATTGCCGTTTGCGAATCGCAGATCACGTATGTAGCCTTGGTTTGTGTAAGGCCAGTGCTATGGCCGCTTCCTCTGCCGCTTCGGCATATGTCTGTGAGAGTTTTTTTTTTTTTTTTTATTCTTGTGCAAGTGCAGATGCAGCGCTCGTTAGAATAAAGATTTGCGATCAAGTTTTGCATGAAACTTGGCAAGACCACTGCGGAAACTGTTACTCTGATCAAGACTTCTTACAAAGAACATGCCCTGTTACATCGGCAACTGTTTCGGTTGCACAAAGCCTTTGTGGAAGGCCAGAAAAAGGTTCGAAGACTAGGACCACGCCGGGCGGCCATCCACGGCCGACAATGACACGAGTGAGGGAACTGTTAAACACAGACTGACGATTAAGTGTTCGTTTAATGGCCGACATGTTAAACATTCCGAAAACTCAAGTTCATGAAATCGTTACAAACGATATCGGCATGGAGAAGGTGTGCGAAAATGGTTCCAAAAGTGCTTACTGACGATCAAAAGTCCCGCCACGTTCAAACGTGCCAAGAAAACCTCGACATTTGCAAACGTGATTGAAAATTTTTGGACAACGTTATTACAGATGACGAGACTTGGGTACTCTTTGAATATGACCCGGAGTCCAAAAGGCAATCATCGGAGTGGCACACGCACTCGGCCCCTCGCCAGAAGAAAGCCAGGATGAGCAAATTAAAGATCAAGATCATGCTTTTTTTTTTTTTATGTCCACGGACTGGTTCGTCACAAGTTTGTAGAACCTGGAACCTGTAGAAATAATATAACATAAATATAAGTTCTGAACTCGCATGTAAACTGTTCAGATTTACACACTGGCATACATGTGCCTAAACATGTGTTGCATGAACATCAACTAGTGCAGAACTCTGGGATACGATACAACCATTGCTGAGGACATCGATGCAGAGGAGGATCCACAGAGTTGGCAGCCATAAAAAGGGGAAGGGAGGGCTTGCTGAACACTCAATACTGTCAGTCGGCATGTCTTGACCAGGGAGGGGAGCCCCCAGGGTCCCCCCCCCACTAGATCCACCAGTGCATCGATGTCAGATGACCAAGCTGTTGACAGCCTGACTGACGCTTGTCGATGGTGTCGAAATGATGATTTGAGCAATATTCGGGTGCGATTCAAGTGACAGGGACATCAAATGAAGTAAGGCCAAACAGAGGGATGTATTGTTTGCAAAGTATAAAATACAGATGAGTGTGAGTACATGAAAGAGTATGATTTTACAACTACAGCTTTGTAGAATATACCTCAATCTGAATAATGTTCACCTAGCTGTGGGGCGTCACTTCATCACACGCAAGTTGTTTCCAGCACTTCCAGAGAGAGAGAGAGAGAACAAACTTTAATATAAAGAGCACGCGAGCGTAGGTAGCTCCCCCGCTCTGCAGTGGGTGGTCCCCTCAGTCCAGCGGCCTTAGCTGCCCTTCTCGCTCGGTTGACCAGGTTGAGCTGGTCCGTCGAGTTGGAGCTGGACAGCGCTGCCTCCCATTGCCGTGTGGTGGGGTGTGTTATGGGTGTTAGCTGTGGTGTGTTTGCGCAAGCCCATACCATGTGGTAAAGTGTTGCACATTGATCACAGTGTGGACATTTATAGGAATACAGCGCAGGGTGTATGGCGTGGTAAAGACTCAAATTTGGATATGTGTTTGTTTGGAGTTTTCGCCATATTACGATATGGTAGAGTAATTGCATGTCAAGTAATCTGTAGGCTTACATGTAATGAAGCAACACATAATTGGTAGACGATACAGGGTAATTTATAATTTTGATGCGTGTGATAGCTTGCAACAAGCCCTGTTGGGTTTTTGTCTTCGGTCAAAGCAATCGCTTATCTAGCTTATCGATCTGTACCAAGTTTATGTTGGTCTCACAAGTTCCTTAAGGTATATTCGACACACTTCTGAAGAGTTTTCCTTTAGCCATGTCCTGAACAGGGTACCCCAAGCAAACATAAGTGCATGCAATCTGTCTTACGATTGCAAACAAACTGCCACGGCACAACAGCATCGCAACGAATGTGCTCGGCAATGACTAGATGCATGACTGGAAGATAGGAACTGATGTCAAGTGCAATCTAGTACAATGATTGTCAAAAAGTTTCATTTTTGCACACTAAATATGTGTGTTGGCTATGATATTCAGTGCTGTTGACTGCCAGTCCATAAGATAACAAATTTGGATGCTTAAGCGTTACCATGTTTACTCACATGATGCTTGCACCACTGCATGGCCAACAAAATTTTTTTTTTGCTCAAGTAATCGTGCCACCCTCGAAAATTGCTGCAGCGACAATTATCTGCTTGTGTCAATATCAGTGGTGACACCGACTGAATACGTCAGGTCAGAGTCGCTATACTTATTCATTTAGTGACGCTAGGTTCAGCTAGCATACGCAAATATAGGGCCTTTGCAGTTATTGTGTTGAACCTGTGCTCTTATTGCATAGGTAAGTACGGTTTGAAAGTATTAGTTTGAGTTTCCAATGGCTGGTGTAAAAACCTTGATTTACAGCCACTTTATTTTTTATTTTTCTATTTAGCACCTATAACCTTCTATTGGAAAAATTTCCATGCATATATCGCACCCCTGCACTTTGCATCAATTTCCAGTGGAAAAAATGGCGATCATTATGCAAGTAAATATTAACCTCTTAAAGAAGTACTGACACAAAAGTTTTCGGACTTGTTTTTTATGCTGTAATAACTAGCTAATGACCCAGTAATCACGGCGCGAAACCTCATTTGCTTCAGAGCGCGACAGGCAATTATTTGGAGTCGTCTTTGCAGCGACCACTCCAAGTTTCGGTTTCAGAGAGCAACGAGATGGGAGAAGAGCGATTGTAAACACGGTGAGCACGTGATCGCACAAAACTGTGACGTGTTCAAGCCAGCGCGCTCGCATGCGAGCGAGCTTCGTGTTGCAAGTTCGTCTGCTACGCCTGCAAGAGCTTTGCGACGTCGTCGCCGACCTCGTTTTCGTCGTTCAGCAGCAACTATTTCCTCCAGGCGGGAGTCGCCACCGTATTAGACGTGGCGAACCACTTTTGATTCGATCCACCACAGGCGAGCTGGCGATCGCTGGGAAACGGTGTAGGCCTAGCTCTCTGGCTGTCTGAT
This sequence comes from Dermacentor silvarum, assembly GCF_013339745.2. NCBI lineage: Eukaryota > Metazoa > Arthropoda > Arachnida > Ixodida > Ixodidae > Dermacentor > Dermacentor silvarum. Next base: position 242,522,181 of record NC_051154.1, read on the forward strand.
CCGGCGCCGACGGCCCTTGCGATCCGTCCGCAGCTCGTAATAAAGCACATATATTCGTCAACACAATCAACGTCTGCACATTTATGATGCTCATAACTGACAGTACAATTAGTTTTGCCGACGGCGTTGGTAGCGATGAGAAAACACGTTAGCAAGGCGAGCCGCTTCGTAGAGACGATTGCTGCGGCGGCTGCGCTGACCGCTTGCGAGCCAAAATCACGCCAACGATTAACCATATCGCACAACGTTTCATAACATGCACACTTTCGAGGTCGCTTTACTCTAAGAGTTATCTCGTGTCAGAAACAATGAAGCCGATTTTTGTGCCACCGTCAGCGGCGAACGAGGCCAGCGTCTCGACCAGGGAGTGAGAGAAAAAAAAAGCACTGGGACGATTGGAGTGGCGAAAAACTTGCTCGACGGCAGCGCAAACTCGTGACGTAGCGTTTTCTCGGTTATTTACAATCCTTCCTTCATGTCAATGTCGCAAGGTGCTGCGCTTTGTGGGTGGCTGCGAGCACATGTTTTTAAAATTGATTTTAAATATATTCTAAGCTATATTCGCCGCTGATATTTTGTAGACGATGTGTGTGTGTCCACCTAAATCGCTCTCGTTAGTTATCTCGACTTCAAATTTTTGTGTCAGTACTCTTTTTAAAAACTTTTTTTTTTCGTCACTTGTGCAGGGCTGTTTAAAAACCCCCCAAAATTGCTCTTTCTATGGCAAAACATTCAACTCACACTGAGCTTGAGAGCCTCTTCGAAGGGTGCAGACGCATGGTAGGAGAGCACCTCAAGTGTAACTCGTTTGGCCATGGCATTCACCACCATTTCATACATCGATCTGTGTGTTCTGGATGCCCAAGCCACAAAAGATTGTGAACGCCTGTGCATACATGATGAGAACAAATGAAGCATAGGCTGGGTGAAGAATCAAGCACTATGTCATCAATCACGTAGCAATAAGTACTGAAGGTGGATCCACAATGGCCATGAAGTGGAACATGATGTGATACAATTCCCACTTGAGTGCATGAGCGTTTCTTAAATGCTTATTGAAAGGTAAATATTTCAAGGATATTACAGATTTGGTCAACACAAGCTGCAATACCTGATTTCAATGTCTGTCTGCATTCAGCTGATCAAACTTGAATCACTGTCTGAACTTTTGAACACATTTGTGAGGCTAGCTTTAACCATGATACAGATGCTGCATGCCAGCTAGAAAACCGACCCTATAGCTTGGCATTGGTGCTGTAACATACTCTGCAGCTTCTCTGGCAATCCATTACACTCTGGTCCTTTTGGGTATTATCCAAAAATGAAGGTGCATGTATTTAGCTGCTCCTCCTGTGCACACTTGACTCTTGCCAAAGCTGCAGTGAATGCCGAGGAAATCGCGCATGTGGGTGGAGCACAAAAAAAAAAAAAAAAAAACATAATTGTGACACAATCATTAAGTGGGAAGAGAATGTGAAAGTGAAATGAACAACCAATTCACCTCAAGTAGCTGCTCGCCGTTTTTGTTGAATGGCTCGCCATTAAGCTTATTAATGAGCTGGGCCACACCTAGGACTAGACGATTGGCATTGTAAATTGGGATGCAGATCAGATGGACTTGTGTTGGAACGAGCTCCCTTCATCCACCTGCAGCATTAGTGATGCCAAAACAAGCGTGTTAGCAGCATTGCATGGTGGGTGCCAATTAAGTCAAGAAAGTACAGTATAATCAACATTATACTTTTCATACAAGACGATAGTAATTTGATGACTTCAGAACCTTACGAGACATAGCACGAGGTTCCATTACCATTAAAACATGTGCAAATGCAGCGAGGGTCACAACACTGTTAACAATTTCAAATGAATTTTGGTCAACAGAAGTTCTTGGATGCGCACCAAAAGTAACATATAAATTCTGCATAGTGCTGCAGCTGCAAAATGCAGCTTAAGCAGTAGGATCAACATGTATTTGGCTGTAAAAGATCAAAATAAGGCCCATATATTCTGTATTGAAATACAGGGCCTTCATGTAGAAGAAATTTAATGAGCTATTACAGTCTGTTTTGCAAGTGGTGCTGCTGTTCTATCCACAAGCATAAATTTATACAGCTCTCAGTTGCAAAGAGGAAAGAGGTCTATATTAAATCAATCTGCCAAAGTGCATACGCTAAAGAGACAATGCAGCAAAAAAGAGGAATGTGTGTGTTATTTTGGTGAGATGTGCAATCATGTTCTGGATATTGTCCAGTGGATAACTATGCACTGCAACAAAAGTTACTAGAGCTACATACAAAATGAGTAAAATAGTTTGGGAGCTTTGTATAGTGTCTGAGCAATGCAATGAGATGCTTCAAAGATGTGTTTGTGGAGCATATATGTACAAACAGAAGGAGCACACAAAGGTACTTTTGCTAATTATCTCTCATTTTTATTTTATGAACATTATCACTCCTGTACGTGTCATTTCCTTTTATGTGTACACATATGTCCAATAAAAATCTACATTTCATTGTAGATGTATACATATTTATTTTCTTTTGCATACTTTCTGCAATGAGTTGGTTCCTTATGACAGTGATGTGCTAACAAAGTTGCCCATGCCATCTATTCACATTTAATAATGTGTTGTGGTGGGTGATATGATATGATATTCTGTGATATGATGGAATACTGCACTGCGAAGCAATAGTGAGGACAAGGACGTAAAGAGGTAGGAAACTAGACACACATGAAGTGCAGAAACTAACAGCTGTTTAATGACAGCGACGAAAAAAACTATACGTAGCGAGAGCTGTGTTCCATCATATACACATTTAGTTGCAAGCAAATTTCAATGTTTCCTAGGTCAGCCCTCTATCGGACAAAGACTGTTAAATAGAGGTTATATATTTTTTAAATTGTTGCACATCTTTTAGTTGCCTTTGCCATATACTTTAATCAGGCGCCTTAATGGAAGCTTGGCCCATAATAGCAAAATGAGAAGACTCGTTCAAGAATGGAAACGACTATTAGTGATGCTATACATGCGTACAACTTTCTGTGGCAATGAAGGGTAAGCTATGGAGGCAAAAAGTGCTTTAAAAGAGCACTTTTAAAAAAATGTACCCGTTTTTCATCCGCATTAGTTTAAGGAAACAGGGTAAGCAAAAATATTGAAAAAAATCATTTTTTTCTTTTTGCGCAATTTGAAATCTGCGCCTTTTCTGAATCAGAATGAGTCATTTGTTTGTTCCAGCGCGACTTCTTTTTGTCTAAAAATGACATATTTTGAAATCTCTGCGGCGGCCTGTCACGCCCCCCTCCCTTACGCTTCGCTGAATGCAAGTTTAGTGGGAATGTGATTTGGTCTGGCAACAAGTGCTTCGTCAGCCGAGTCGATGTTTAGCCGTAGCCGAACGCGTTTTGCGCGCGTTTTTTTGCACAGGTAGTTTGCGCGCGTTCGCAGAGTGCTCTGTTTGCTGTTTGCAACCTGATGTGATGCCAAGATCGAAGAAGGTGTTTAGGAAACGTCGCTTCTGCGGCAATCAGCATGCGTCAACTGTTACTGAAGTGCAATCGCCCGAGAGGAGCCCGACAGCCAGACAAGCGCCCACCACCAACGTGGCTTCTTCAAAGCTGTCACATTCGCCAGCGTGTATTGACAGTGAAAAGGTGACTTTTACTGACGGTGGCTATGGACTGCTTGACATTGACCTTTTGAGTGTTGCTATTACTGAAAGCTGTGTGGAGGAAACATGCAACTGGTAGACAACACCACGATGCGTGTAGGAGTTGTCTGCACTTATTCTCTTGATTGCAAGTGCTCATTTTCCCAACAATTTGCTACATCGAAGAAAACAGCGGCCGGTCTTTGCGAAGCAAACGTTCGGATTGTCTATGCGCTGCGATGTATCGGAGCGCTGTTAAGCCAATTTATCACCAACTTGCTAATCCCGAATTACTTGCTAAATGCCTCCTTGGCAAAACTCAAAACCCCAACGAGTCCCTTCCACGTTTGGGTGAATGCAAAGCCATTGCATGTGGAAGCTACGCTAATTCAGTCAGTATCCCTTCTAAGAAACCAAAAGTGCTGTCACATGCAGCTGGGATACTTGGTGCAGTAACACACGCGCAGAAGCTCCGCCCCCGTAACTTTCCCTTCATTGTCACAGAAAGTTGTCCGCGAGTAGAAGCGCAGACCTTTGGATCGAACCGGTCATCCTTATAGGCGTCAGGTATGTTGAGAGTCTGCAAGAAAAGAAGAGAAGGGCTATAATGACATATGATACTCGATCTTAATGAATGTATAATATAGTATAACTGTGGCCATTTCGCTGAAACGTCAAAGCATTGACAACGATTTCTAAGTATTCAAATATTACATGAAGTGTCAGACTTGTAGTTTTATGGGCAGTATACGTTACAGTAAACATTCGCTTACTAACTAAATATGCGTGGTGTCCCATGGCCAAACACGAATATGAACTTGATGACACTGAGCACTCACAGTCACAAAGCTGGCATGATGAGCAGCGGTGGCAGTGGGGAGTGCGCATTCCTTGTCCCAAAGCTAACATTCCCGCACTGCCACTTCTTTATTTTGCCATTTCGCGATGCTGGATCTCTGAAGCTCAGCAGATCATATGGCTTCCAACAATGGCCATGTGGGCCACTTGCGACATAGCAAGGCGGGAGCGACGATGCGAACATGCTGCAAGTGTCCATATAATTGCCATTGTATGAAAAGTTGATGCATGATTAGGGCACTGACCAAAATTCAATTTGCATCATGAATGATATCCAAGCGACATTAATATCTGTAAGCAAGAAATTTACTAATCGTATTGCATACCAATTTCCTTATCAGTACGCGCTTATACATTTATATAATGCCACAAATTATTCTATACATATTCCTGGCATATGAGGACAGCTATCAGTGATAGTGGTGCCATTATTTGACCAGTGCTCCTCACTGTCTGTTTCTTTTTTTTTTTTTTTTCTGTGTTGGAATGGGCAAGCAGTAGAATAAGCAATGCAACATCCAGTACATACCTGACCAGTTGCGACCACTGACCCTGTGATACCAGTGTTAATGGGAAAGCTGCCTTCATATGGGCAGCTTATCGCTGCTATTATATAGAGCTATGCGGCCCCGGCCGACATCGTACCACTTTTCAATTTGCGGTGTGCGGGTGCGTTTTGTGCGATTCACGCACTGCGGCGACGTCGGGAATTGCGCCGACGAGTAGGCGACCGCTCGCAGAGGCAAAGTCCGAAACCGCGTCAGCCGGGGCGGCGCGCGCAAGCGACGTTCAGCGCAACTTTTCCGTGGAAATACCGAAAGCGGCTCGCACGTTTGCCATGAATCGGTGAGCTGGGGCACCGTGGTGCACGCGAGAGGTGGAAACACCGCTTGAAAAGCAAAAATGAGGAATTTCTTTCGGCGCTAACTGCCGGTGGCGGCAGAGAATAGAGGTCATAAAAGGAAGTCATGCGCTTCACCGTAACATCAGTCCAGAAACAGATTACAGTGGTGCTTAGCTACAAATCTTGATAAAAATGATACACTCGCTAGATGCAGCTGGGGAGGCTTACCGACTATATATTCTAGGTGAAATGCTTAACCGGTCTAACTGGGTTATCCCCCAATACCCTTATATAAGCTGTTTGGACCAACAGCTTTTATTGCTTATTGCTTTTATTTGCACGGTGCTTAAGTCCTATATTGAAACACTGAACTGAGTGAGTACCAGTTCCATATTTAAGTATGGCAAATCTCCCACAAAAAGACTCTTTATCCACAGCATCATTAAATCCACCGCAGATAAATTACGCTGTGACATAGGAGGAACTTGCAACAAAATGCTAATAGGCTGAACCAACAATGGAATATTGTAGTGTTGAGATTACTTAATTGATGAGAAAAATCTAGATTCAACTATTCCATCACAAAAATAAGAATTCCGCATATAAAAAAAATCACTTCAACTCACAAAACCATGTTTGTAATTTATTATGTGGAGCTAATGCACTAATAACTGTAAATCTAAGCATTGAGACGGAGAACAGCTGTGATACCAAGCTTCTCTATGTGCAGTGATGCACTGGTACCTACCAACTAACCTCACATTTCACCTCACCACATGGCAATAATCACGTCATGAATAAGACGAAGATTTCCATTTTGTGACCAGGAGCTCGACCAGGCCTTATTACAGTCCTTTCCAGCTGTTTTAATGAAAATGGCAACATGTTTGGAGTTGCCAATTGTAATGAAATGGACACAATTGGAACTGATTGGAAAATCCCTAGTTCTAACTGGTTACGATTGAGTCAAAGTGAATCCAATTGAGTCCAATTGGACTTGGTTCCAACCAAGTGGGAATTCAATGCCTGAAATCATGCAACCAATTGAGTGCGATTGGATTTGCCAGTTTGAACCAGCTAGGGGCCCACCTTACATTCCCAACTACTAAGTCTAATTGGACTACCAATAGGAATAAACTAGAACGTAACCAACTGGAAAATCATATTTCCAGTGTATGAACCCATTCAAAGTAATTGGAATGAGTTATAGCTATATGTGCATGCAGTACTAAGGCAAACCTGTTTCTGACAGCTGGAATCCTATTTAGGTTTGCTTTGAGGGGCCTGGTATATATATATGTGTATTGGTATTGCCCGTTGGCGCAATTGGTCATTCCAACCAATTGGTACCTATTGAGTACAATTGGTCACTCCAACAAAAACAAATTGGTCACGTTCCAGCTGGTCTAACTGGTCCAATTATGTACTAACTTATGATTGGAAATTTTCCCATTGGTACCAATTGGAAAATTCCCAATTGGAGTCAATTGCCCTTTTTGACAGGAGTGGCATCTGTGGCAAAAAGGAAAAAGCACAGTCAGTGGTCAGACGTCGTCAGAACCCGATTTTCTCCAGCAGCTGCAAGTCATCGTGAGTGACGACCCAGGAAAGTCAATGCGGGCCATTGCAAAGGAGCTCCAAGTCGAAGAGTCGACTGTCAGGCTCGCTGTGTATGAGGACTTGAGGTACCATTCCTATGTAATGAGGAGCAGGCAATTTATGTCCGATGAAACTCAAAGAATCGTCTGCTCCGGTGTAAGCGCTTGCTAAGCAAGCTGAAGAGACCTGAGGAGCCTGGAATGCTCTGGGTTTTTTTTTTTTTTTTTTTTTCAGATGGAAAGAACTTTGACCAAGACCAAAAAGTTAACCGCCGTAAAGACAGGTGGCCTTGTGCAAGCACTGATGAGGTGCCTACAGTGATGCACACAAAATTTATGTCGTCTGTGATGGTGTAAGCCGTCATCAGCAACGAGGGTCACGTCATGCCGCCCCACTTTTTTGCAGAAGGACTCCGCGTTAATGGTGCCACGTACGTGAAGGTGCTTGCCCCCGTTGTAAAGCCCTGGATGGAGACTGTTTCGAAAGGAAGACCTTATGTCTTTCAGCAAGATTTGGCTCCTGCCCACACCGCCTGCGTCACCCAGGAGTGACAACTTCTACGACCACGTCACTCCCAACTTGTGGCCTCCTAGTTCTCCAGATTTAAATCTGCTCGACTACTGTACTATGTCTGGAGCGTCGTTGAGAGAGAGGTCAACAAACAGCCACATAATACAAAAGACTCACTGAAGGCCACCATTGCCGACTCAATGGCCAACATCTCTAAGGACCACCTGTTCTCAAATACCTCGCGCACCCGGTATATATAACAGGAAAACGAGCAAACACATGAGATTCTAATTATACAATGTTAGCTAGGGCATTCTTGAATAGGTGGTGATTTCTGATGGAAATTACATGCGGAGGAAGGCGATTCCACTCTTCTGATGTCTGTGGTATGAATGATTGAAAAAAAGTGTCAGTTCTGCAAAAAGGAATTCAAACTTTTTCTGTGTGATCTAAGCTAGATGAAACATACAGAGATCGGTCTTTTCATGAATGAAGACTTGGCAAACCAGAAAAGCCACAAGAACGAGAGATGTGAGCATTTTAACACTTTCAGCTCAGAACTAATCAGCAGTATGTTGATCAGCAAGGATTACGTTGCATTTTCAAACGACCCCAAAACTCAGCTCAGTGAGTTTTGAGAAAATTTTCTGCACAAAAATTGCCAAATCACGTGAAAATACGTTGAAATCCATAAAATCACACTGACATACCGGCACTGCAGTTTCGAAATTCAAGAAAAGAAACTTTGGCCTTGCTAGTAGCCCACCTTTTCCCATCAAATAAATACACAATGTTGAAAGAATACTATAACTGTCTCAACTGATATAGTGTTGCTCGTAATTTAGTATTCCTTTAAGTGAAAATATTGCATCATATCTATATCATAATTATTTAAAGGTGGAATTGGTTTAAGAGACCTTATTAAAAGTTACTGCAATATATAGACTGGAAAAAAACTGCAGCATAAAAATGAAGATATCTATCTCTATGTCAACAGCATGTATACTATCGCTTTTAGTATGAGCTGCAACATGTGAGCCATGGCCGGAGCACTCTCCCGGAATCTAGAAAGGTTGCTCCCAGTTAAGCTGGCAGTGCTAATCTGCGACACTCTCGAGAAAAATGTGGAAAAAGTTTCATCTTTCCAACAATGTGCACACGCCTGTGCTTTCCGTCGTCTGCTTTCTTTGCGGAGTGATAATAAACTGCACAGGCACACTCAGTGGCATCTGGCATACATGCATGTATATTGCTTTCAGGATGAGCTGCGACACATTAGCCGTGGCTGGAGTGCCCTTTCAGTCGAGCTGATGGTGCGAATCTGTGGCGCTCAAAAAAAAGTGGTGGGGTTTCATCATTCGAGCAGTGCACATGCCTCCATTCCTTCTTTTATCTGCTTTCTTCGTGTAGCAATATTACACTGGTCTGCCGGGCAGCACAACGTCCTTAGCCTTTAGTGCATCGTGCTTCGTCATGGCGCACTGCTGCCCTAGCCTCGTATAACTATTCTCGTTTTTTTTTTTCTTTTTTTTTTTTTTTTTTTTTGCAATGGATTCAGAGCGGCATTTGAGAAAGATGACAGATGACATTTGCGATGGGCCCCCAGGTGAAAATTTGAAGTGGGATTTCAAGTGGTTTCAGGTGGTCCCACTTGCTTTCAAGTGGCCATTAAAGTGGTACCACTTGGACCACAACAGGTTACACTTGCTGCCAAGTGGTTTCTAAAGTGGTCCCACTTGCTTTCAAGCGGCCATTAAGATGGTACCACTTGGACAACAACCAGTTCCACTTGCTGCCAAGTGGTTTCTGAACTGGTCCCACTTGCCTTCAAGTGGCCATTAAGACCCAAACCACCCAAACTTGGACCACAACGGGTTCCACTTGTAACCAAGTGGTTTTTAAAGTGTCCGGACAGCTAATTTCAATTAAGTGACCATTAAGATGGTACCACTTGGACCACAAATTTGGTTCCCACTTGCCTTCAAGTGGCCATTAAGATGGTACCGATTACCACAACAAATTCCACTAGTTGCCAAGTGGTTCCCACACAGTTCCAAATTACTACCACTTCCATTTACTAGCAAGTATTTCCTTAGTTTGCTCTTTTTGACCATGTGGCTACTAAAATTGTAAAAAGCCTTCAAAACAGAAGAAAGTGCCACATGACTAGTTGCGTGGTTCTTTATGCGGGCTTCTTGAAGGCTTGGAAAAAAACTTTTATGCAGCACGTATTGAGAAAGGGACATGGGTCAGAAGTGGATGGTCTGCAATTTTGTAATTGACAATTTTGTTCTGAATATATTTGACAACGTAATAACTGATTACGTAATTAAGGGGAATACAGTATACTCTGACTTGCTGCGAGCGACAACAGACATTAGCTTGTTCAGGCTCAGCTATGTGGCACTCGCATATTTTTAAATTATGGCACAAGTTATGGGGGACACCACTGTATAAATTGACAGCATTTGATTCAGGTGGCCACTAAAGCAGCACGTGCATGAACACTCGTAGCACACAACTTAGGTATTTGGTGCAGTGGTGGTTTTAATCAAGCTTTACAGAATGAGTTAAGCATGTTAATGTTCTAAAACATTAAACACACGCTGCATGCACTTGCAGTAATTGCTGACACTTTGCTGTACTTCAAATAATTTATTCAGTATACAAAAAGGAACAAACAAGACTACATATATTTGCAACACAATTTACACAATAATGACCTAAATATATGTGAAAATGGAGCACATGAAACTTTTAGTCTTGCAAAAAGTCAACCCAACAAAATAACAAGCAATTGACAGCTTATCTCTATGGGTGCACGTGACTGTCTATAACTGAGAATGCGTCCTGGGATTGTGGTACATTTCCCATGACAAGCTTTCCATTGAGTTCCAAAAAAAAAAAAAAAAGAGGTTTTCTCAAAAATTGGTAGTCAGTCCCTTTAAGAAAATGTACCACTTCAACCCAAGGAAGAGGCCATACCAATTAGAACAATAAAATATTGCTGCTGTCCTTGAACACTTTCAAAACTTCTTTCACTCTGCTGTCCAAAACACCATGTTCAACTATTGCCAAAAAATCATCCACAGAACGGAACACCCTTAATGCAAGGCCGTTAAGCTTTGAATCAATTGCCTTGTCAATGTTACCTAGAAAAATAGTGCTGAGTACCGGAGCAACTTTTGAGCCTATATATATACATATTAACGTTAGGCCTAACGTTAATAGCTAGGGAGAGAGCAAACGAGGATAGCCGATATTCTAATAGACATTGAGAAAAAAAAATGGAGCTGGGCAGGCCATGCAATGCGTAGGATGGATAATCAGTGGACCATTATTAGAGTTACAGAATGGGTACCAAGAGAAAAGAAGCGCAGTTGAGGCTGACAGAAAACTATAGCTACGTGGGGTGATGAAGTTAGGAAACTGTTGGAAACAAGCGCAAGTTGGAATCAGCTAGCGCAAGACAGGGGTAATTGGAGATCACAGGGCCTTAGTCCTGCAGTGGACATACAATATAGCATTGCCATATGTTGGGCATGTTGGTAAACTGAAAGCATATTCAGTACCTGCAGCGGACAAGGACAGGAGGGAACGACAACACAATGTGCTAACTTCAACAACTTTACTTCCATGAAACAGCTGCCTATTTAACCCATGCACAATGGCACCACATCATCTCGATTCAGCCATACAAAAAGGCCGTCTTCTTATCTAACAAGTCGACTGAAGGGGCATTAACACACATTTCACATTTCCGACAGATAGCCATTCTATGCAGATAAGGAACTGCCGCTACCTTCCTCCAGTTTTCTGTCCGTTGATTTGCTGCATGCCAAGTGTTATTGTATAAACAGCATCTTTTTAGCAGCCCGTCTACAACCGAGACCTGCCCTGACTCCATGAACCGATCGATAGCCTTCCCGACAGGTCCATAAGACATGCATAGATCTTATTGTGGCAGGATTTCTTTAATGCATTTCCAAAACACAAGTTGACAATGCTCCTTTTGACGAGCTTCGAGTGAGCGGAGCAGTACAGCAACGGAGGCTATTTTTGGCCCTCGGTTTATACTCCCAGCATGTGTGTTATTCAGTGAACTTGAGCTGAATATCTAAGCTATGCAGCATGTTATCAGTCGGCTCTTTCACCGCGAGAGTAAGTGGGCTAATGCCTGCTGAAAAAAACTTAGATGAGCATATCTACTGTTGAATGTACGTCTGGTTCGAAAAGGATTAGTCATCAATGTACCTGACAACTTTAACCAGCCTGCGCTGCCGGTCGCTGCAAAAACGGTCGCTGGCGTACGCAAGCAATGTCTCGTTCGTAGGTTCGTACATTGTGCTAGTTGTGTGCTGTTCTAAGCTGTTCTATACATTTATTTGATATCAACTAGCTGTGCCGACGCTGTTTGCCTTGTGTTTTGTGTGATGTAGCGGTTTCGGTTTTGAAACCCACATAATCCGCACCCAGGGGGCGCTGTTTGCAACTACGCCCGCCTATATAAGGAGCTGTCTCCATGACGGGTTCGTCTTACTCTATCCCATGTTTTTTCTGCGTTAAATGTGTGTGTGACATCGTCAGTTCGGCCGCCGTCGCGGCGTGTGCCCCTAAGTTTTGCATCAGTGTGCTTTGTGACATCGGCTGTATTGCGTTTTTTCGCCGACGGCTTACTACCACAATGGCGGGATCTGCGTTCGCTACCTTCGTTCTCGATGCGCCTTTGTACGTCGCACGTTGGATAGCACTATTTCAGGTAAGTGAAATACTTTGCACTCTGTTTTTCGTCAACAATGTCCGAATTTTTTTAGGTGTTAACATTGAAGGTTGGGCTCTACTGCCTTGTTGGTTTTTGTCAGCTTTATTTTTATATGCGGGTTCTGCGTGTTTTATAGTCTTTGTGGTTAACGTAGCATGAAACAACCGAAGGGAGTGCATTCAGCGAGGACACTCTGCTCACAATCATGAGCCAGACTGTACTCGCCCTATCTTGTGTCCTTTTGTTCTTGCATGGGTACGTTACACTGTAGCATGCGCAGCTTGTAAATATAAACCGCATGCACGCGATCTTGCGCGCGACAGCGACAAGCGACGCGATGGAGATTGCTGTCGCGTTCGCTCGTCGCCTACAAGTCGTATGCGAGCGACGAGACGAGCGACGTCTCCCCGGTGTTACCGGTATGAGGGCAGCAAGTACTCGCCGAAACTGGCGTGACGCGTGCTTTATTAATTTAAATTCATGTGTTTTAGCTAGAGGGTACTAGAATACGGTCATAGTTTAGTACACTCTAGTTTTAACGTAAAGAGCCGAATAAATACTACTAAAGGTTTTGCACTACGTTAATATCCTTGCACATATCAAAATCTAGTCGTTTGCTCGTTCCGTGCGACAAGCGGTAGTACTTGACTGATGTATATTCAGTTCCGGCTTCGCGCTATTGGCTGGGCGGATGGGCGTCCGGGACCTCATTATGATCAGTGTAAGCCAATGTACTTTACCCTCTCTGATCCTCGCAGTGTCTGTGGGTTAAGACCAGGGAGCACTTCACGGTAAAATACCTAGCATTTAGCAAACGAGCATTACAAAAAAAAAAAAAAAAAAAAATTACACTGGTCCCTAATCGGCTGCCACTATTGTTTCTCAGCACAGTGTACACGGTTTACTTTTACTACTTTGTTTTCCTAAGCCTTCCAAAACTCCACTGTAGGTTGTCAATACTGTGTAAGAACTCTCAAATTAACTCTGTTGTGTCATGATTCACCAGTATTTCATACATGAGTAAAATTTTGCTACAACAGTGTACGTTGCACCTTGCTTCCCCAATGTGCAAATCTGTTCAAGCCAGTATGTGATGAGTTTTGTATTGTAACAGGTTTTCTGTGATTTAGTTTCTTTACAGGAATTTGCTGTACAGCATCAGCGAGGAGTCTCATTTCAGATCTTTGTGTGTGCTGCAGGATGTATGCTTTGCTGCTTGAATTGATAAAACGTGGGCCAAGGTTTCCATACAAGAACGAACTTCAATTTGGCTGTAGCACCATCAGTGCTTGGGTGGCGCCTCCCGAATGAATCATCGCAGGTAGGTTGTGCGGACTATTCAACCTTACTCCGAGGGGATCGAACAATGATGTGGGATGGCGCACTTGTCTGAGATTGTGAGTACTCGCATGTCGGTGTAGCACACGCATGATGCTGCGGGTTCCAGCAGTGTGCAGAGCTGCTTTGCAAAAATTTGTCGTAAATCTTAATTTTACCCGTGCTGCCTTTTTTTTTTTTTTTGTCATCTATTTCACTAATATCAATCCGAGGTGTTATCAGAATTTAGCAACTTGATTTTCTTGGCCCTCTGCCATGTTTCACCTTTCGCTAGGTGGACCATTACCTGAATAGTTTTTTTGTGTGTAGTGGCTTATTACAGAGTTTTAGAATAGGGGCCCCAAAGAGTTTTGCGGGTGTTAGCGTTGGGGCATGGAGTGAAGAGTTTTAGAGTAGGGCTTTGGGGTTACGAATAGCGTCTTGCGTTTGCAGCGCTACCACGTTGTCAAAGAAAAGCTATTATAAATATTAAAATAAACTATACCATTTTATGATGGCAAGAGTAATTTTGGCTTTTGTGATTTTGTGTTTAATTACAATTGAAAGGTTATTCGATTAGTAGCAAGCGATTTGTTGCGCTTAATTTTGAGTAACCAACTTCACGTGCCTTCACCAGCCAAGCTACTCCACGTTAGACCTACCAGCCAAGAAATCAACAATCGAATTCGGAATTAGCGGCGTCTAATTAATCAATATTCATTACAACCGTTAGTTGAGAGAAAGCGATAACCGCAGTCACTTCTCCTAGCTTACGAACTTCACGCGTTACCACGAATCGAGTCATTTGGTACTCGGTTCGAGCCGTCGCTTCGATGGGTGCCGCCATATTTGTTGACGCAAAGCTTTTGGGGCTCCCGCTAAATCGGTGAAATAGCGTGCCCCATGCAAAACCCCAAACGCTGTTTGCGTATCGCGCATGCGCAGTGGTGTCGACGCTATTTCTTTGGGGACCCTATTCAACTCTCTATTAACTGCTAGTCAATGCAGATGCTCGGAATTATCGGAGGCAAAAGATGCACTGATGAACTTGCAACCTCTACGAATCACTTTGCACTTTCTGGTGCAACCAGTATGTTAACACTTCTAAGACAGGGGGCAATGTTGTTTGATCACATGAGATACTTCCAATTTTGTATGAGGTTTCATCCAAGGTGACGCATTATTGGTGTGCAGTATTGCCCTAAGCCAATTAGGGTCTCATGATCAACAAAAGTGATTGACCCAACCCTAGAAGCATTGCATTGTGATACGTGTGTTGCCTGCTTAACCTGTACAATGTCATGCTTAAGTATGCAAAAAAAGGGGGGGGGGGCAGCTAGACAGTGCAAAATGCCAAACTCTGTTTCGGTTTAGTTTACATGCGATATAACTTGCTCATCAAGATAGCAGGTTGTTCACCTGCAAAATGGTCAACTGTTTTAAACTGCTTATTATTTGCAGAGAGGCTTTCAGACTTGTTTGCCCAGTTGATAAGTGCCTTTTTAGCCACTAAACACCCTACTATATTAATTTGAAGGCACTTCTCTGACTCTGCTGTGCATTTTATTAACTATGTGCCAGGAAATTTACTAGTAATTTTAAGCATCATCACATACATACCTTAAGACACCGGACCGGTACTTTAAGACAAAGGAGGGCTTAAATTTATTTTTAATGTGAGGAAAAATTCTTGATTGGCGTATATTGCTAATTGAAGTTCAATTTGCACATTCTCATTTCCTCTTCCGTTTTTTTTTTTTTTTTTTCTCCCTCGTTGGTGCAGATTTTGCTTGCCTGTGTCTACAAGAACCTTCACGCTTGACCTGCGACAGAAAGCATTTGTGGGCAGCCAGTGCTCTCCTACAAAGACTGGCCTGCTCTGGCTGGGACAGCGATCATCTTGGAAGATCTATGCATGGCCACCTTTGCTGCTATTTGTCACTCTTGTTAATTACACTTTCTGCATCTTCTCATTCATTCAGTAATACAATGACTGTGACATCGTGTGAAGTAGATGTCTTGCAGCATTTTGGCTTGCAGTCATGTTCTATGCACTTCATGAAAAGCTCCTCATACAGTGTGTTGTTGTCTGGCGGTCTTTCGGGACAAAGGAGGCCTCATCGACAGGCGTGAACATGTCAAGTGCACTTCACGCTTGTCGTTTCTCGCAGCCGGGAAGTGTCACAGTCGGTCACCTGGGACTGATGGATGAGCAATTAGTCCCCAGACTGCAATGGGTCCTCAGCCTCGTGCATAGCTGAAACGGCAACGTCGCCCTTGGTGTTTCCGTGAATTACCAGTGCCACCCGAACTACGACGAGGCCCGGCGTCGACTGCGACGCGCCAACCTGGAGCCCTTTGGAGACAACAGGCACCGTCCCCTGGAAATGGTGGCTTCCGCGAACTGACCGCTACGGAGAGGCGACTCTTGTAAAGGGCCAGCATCTAGCAATCCTGTGGGAGCCACATCGTTTGGTTCCCAAGGTGTCAACTGCTGCCTGTGTTCGGGGGGCGACCTGGCAAGATTGGAGGTGGAGCCCAGCGGGAAACGATGGCACATCATGTTCGGGATATGGCGACCTGGTCCAAAATGGTGATTGGCTAAGAACTAAAGTGCATTGCCTCGTCGAGTGAAAGAAGGAAAAGAAAGGGATAAAACAACGGGACTTGAGTGTTGTGAAGACGCTCTATGTTGAACGCTTGGAGATGCAAACGCTACTACGTGCAAAGATGTTAGCATGTAGACAGCTCCAATATCATGAAGCCCTTGTAAAATACCACATGTAAATTTGTATATAAAAGTTTTTGATCTCTCTGGATATCTCCTCCTCTTGGCACGACACCACCCATGGAACCTTCGTGGCTGCTCGGCTTTCGCAACAGTGTGTAAAAAAAAAAAATAACAGTATATTCTAATTTATCCTTCAGTTCTGGTAACATGCAATATGCAAGGGATTCACTAATGGAGGGTATGCTGAAGAACTGGCCATTATTTCTGCGTGATGCTCTGCAAGCATATGGCAATACTTAACAAGGGACACCCACAAAGTAAGTTACAATTTGCTTTTAAATGAGGTACTGACATCGGGAAGTATTTGTATTGCTGGATAGAGTGGTGTGCAGAGTACTTTTCCAGATGTGAATCGATATTTTTAAGAATTCATCGTAGCACAGCATTCTGTTTCGTATACTTGTGTAATGCTATTCTTCCGGCTGCAACTGATAATAGGAAGTCATCTCTGCCTGAACCGCAGCATCACTGACAAAAATGGTTCCCTGCGAGAAACTATTTCGGTTTGCAGGAGACCCAGCAGGGCAAAGTTTTGTCGACATTGATGTGTTTCATGCAGAGGTGACATCGGCATACAATACAGATCTTGTTTTATATACAAAGTAATTGTGACCGGTGGCATTCAATTGATTGCTCTAAGCAAAATGCACTAGTCGACCAATCTGGCTGTGCTACACTATTCCTATGGTTCACATCTGGAAAAACAACCTGTGAATCACTACCCGACAATATAAATGTTTTTCTGGTGTCCGCGCCTCATTTCAAATAAACTGTGGACAAACCTCGTGTTGCTCTAGCTGCTGCCATGACAATTTAAGAGAATGTCTAATACAAGTCTTCAGTTCTTGTCAAGATGTCTGTTAGCCAACATTTGGTGTAACGCTAGCAGGGCTTCTGGGCTACTGAAGTACTTTTCGTCATTGAAGAATAGAGGGGAGCGCAGCGGAGGCTGTGTTTGATTGCTACTAACTCCGCTTCTGCTGAACGCATTGAAATACTTTTTGCGGCAAGCCATTTCTGAAATAACCTATTTTCACTTCAAATGTCTTTCTCCACTTCGATGAAAAGTGGTTCAGGGCCCCTTTAAAGTGAATAACAGTTATCGATATACATACAGTTACATTTACTGGGCCCTCTTTAGACAACATGGGGTGAACATTGTACGCCATGTCAAAAGCAGAATTGCAAACCGTGTGACGCAGGATGAAGAAAAGAGGCACAGGGCAGAGCACTCTGCCATGTGCCTCTTTTGTTTGTCCCGTGTCGTGCTGTTCAAAATTCTGCTGTGTGACAAGATGTACCAGGCAGCCCAATGAACATGCTGCTATTGTAAGCCATCCTTTAATTTCTAAAGTATAGCTGTTCCAAGTAAGCAGAGTGACTAATTAATGCTTGTACCAGGCCTAAGTTTTCTAAAAGTTAACTCGGACTAATGAAGCTTGGCCCAAAGGCATACAAAAATAGTGAACCTTTTAAATTTTGAAGCATTGGTAGACTTTAATAACTTTTACTTTCAAAGTGTGATCAGGGTCCTTCAATACTTTTCTCCTGGTCATGAAACTCCCGCGTAACGCTATGGGAGAGCTTCATATAGCGCCCGCAGTTGCGGCATAGAGAAAGGAATTCTTGAATTTCTTTCTCTATGGTTGCGGCGCTGGCGTCGCTAGAAGGGCGACGGGGAAGACGGCCGCTGCCGCCGGAAAGCGGAGTGTCGGCGCGGCGTGCTGTTGTGTTTGTTTTTTGTTTCGCCTGAACGTGTCTCCATGTAGTGACATCGACACTTCGTAATTCACCATAGCAGTGATTCCTAACATTTGTTGTGAGCCAGGCTGCCGCTCCGGATACAAGGGCGTCGACGAAAAAGTCTCCCTATTCTGTTTATACCAACCAACCCGGAACTACGCGACAGGTGGAAGCGAGCAATCCCGCGACAAGAGACTGCTGGGTTCCCGTTTGAATCGAAGTACTTTCGCGTGTGCGAAAAACATTTTGATGCCGGAGACATTGTTCGTGCGGACGTGTGTACAGTGAATGGAAACGTTGTGTCACTGCCACGCGATCGACCCAAACTGGTAGAAGACGCCATTCCGAGGATTTTCCATGGCGTATCTGTGTACTTGTCTAAGCCCAAAGAACGTTTGCATGCACCGAAACGGCGCCCACCTGCAAAAAGGCTGTGAGCGGTATCTTCAAACTGCGCTGAAGCCGAAGTTGCGGCCATCGCAACTGCCGACGTCACCGATGCAGCCGAAGACGAAATTCACGGCAAGTCTGGTGCACACCTTTGGAGTATGCTACTTGCTCACTACGCAGGCAAACTGGCATCACTCTCGTTACGATATTCGTTCTTGGTCACTCTTTGCAGATGAAGTATGAACTGTAAATCGCCTTGGCGGTGCTGATGCAGAGTGCCTAACTGAGCACGCCGTTTGCTTTGCCTCGGAGCTGCAAAGGGTGAAGGACCAACTTCGCAGTGTGAAGCAACAACTTCATTCGTGTCAGCGGAAGCTCGCAAAAACGGAGGCGCAGGCAAATGAAAAACGTGGCATGCAGGAACCATTCAGAAGCTATCGGTGCATCATGAAGCAAACATGAAGTCCACGAATTCAGTGCGTTAAGCCCCCATTCCTGATGTTTTTTTTTTTTTTTTTTTTTGTATAAATCGCAACAGTGTCTGTGTTTTAGAGGTTTACTTGAAGCGCGGCATTTGCAATGAACGTGCTTACTTTTTGCTTAATGATCCAAACCAAAAAGTGATAGCGCTGACGAAAATGAAGATGGGCCACGCCCACTCTTAAAAATGCAAAATCTCTTTCAGCATAAAGAACCTATTGCTAACCAGGTAAACCTTTTAATAACACACACCAAAACAACTTCCAGAGTAGCTGTGCATTATATAGAAATGTGATAATGATTGTCTAGCCATTTCATGCTAATGGGCATACACGTCTCGTTTTAAATGCAGTGAAGATCTATTATGCTTTCTGGTGCTTAAAATTTATGTCATTCACTGAGTGACAGAGCAAGATATTTGTGTTTCAGATGAATACCCTGACAGTTCTTTTGGACGATATACTACTGGAGCCGGCTGAGTGCATGCAAGATATCAATCGTCCGGAGTCAACGAAGGACTGCATTTTGGACTATCTTGGTGGCTAGATTCCAAGAAAGTTTGCTAAAATAAGCTGCAAGGACTGCCTCCAAACACTGAGGAGCACCTCCCGAAAGCCAAGTGCACTGACCGAAATAAAGACTAGGGGATTTTTGGAAGTGCCATCAGACCACCTGCTTTGCCTTCTGCAAATTGTGGACGAGCACCTAGAAGTGTGCACCGTGGACAATACATATAGCCTGTGCCAATGTCTACATGAACATTGTTGAAGACATCCTGCTGGACAACCGTACTTCCTCGGCCAGTGTTGGCTGCGCAACACATTTTGTACGCACTACGGCTGAAGTTGTGCACTTTTTTTTTATTAAGTGCCGTTTGCATTTTTTTACATGCGAAAGAAACAGACTATTTCATGCTGGTGCTCGTTCATCCTTTCCAGCCACAGGGGAGATGAAAGCAGTGACAAATTATTTTTCCTGGTGTTTTGTCTCATTCTCTCTATCCACCAACTTTTCTGCCAGTCTATCAAACGCAATCTTAATTGCAACCATATGTGTACTAATGCTTGCGGCACTTTTGCATTCTTGACGCTTGCTAGTAATTACTCCCTAATAATCGTATACCATGCCTTACATTCCGCCCTTTTACTAAGTAGACACTGTCCTGCAAGGGGTAGCGTCGGTTAGCACAAGTCAAAATGCTATCCACAAAGACCTGTGCAAACTTGTTTTCTGTTAGGCAGAAAAAATGATAAAAAAATTAGGCTCTAATTGGATTAAGAAAACTGAGTATAAAGACAAACAAGAGAAACATGCAAAAAAATAATATACTAGCTTATTCAGTTTGATCGGTAAATGTAGTCTTGAATGACCTATTGACGATGGAGCTCCGAGCTGGTTTCAATCTGAGCTGGTATTTTTATAAAAAGACTCATGGGGTGTTTTCAGTCGACTAAGTGAAACGCCAACCTTGAACTGATGGTCACTGCGACAGTAAATGTGAATGGATGAAAAAAAATACACTGGCGCAGGTTTGAACTGATCATGTTTAAATTTGTATGCGTAAATGCAAGAACTTTCGCATAGAAACCGCACATATTGCCTATATCTATCATGCGCAGCTCACAGCTGCTGCTGCAATTAGTGCCAAGATGACTTTATTCAGACGAACCTGTTCTGCGCGCGAAATTTCCATTGGCAGCTTCGCGATGCCCCAGAATAAACAGCCAATTAGCAGGAGAATAAGCGCTGCAGACCGCCAGCGCCCAGTAGGGCGCACCATAACTTTTGCGCAAGCAACGTTAATCTGTGGGTCAGCTAGGCTTAGTCATGGCGCACTGTATAATTTAAGCACAATTTTAATCACCTACACAGGAATCAAGAAATGTAGGTATAGGTACGAGCACAAACGAAATTGCAACACTTGACGGGCAGCCTTGGGTGAACGATTGCTAACAGTCAATGACTTGAAGTAATAAACAACTTGCATGCTATCGTATTTGGTGAAGAGTAAGCACTGCTATGTTCAGTTAGCGGACACAGTGAAATAAAAATGTGGGTGAGCTGTTTTTCATGGCAAACATTCACGCGAACGCGCGACTGCCCTTCCATGCGCGGCAGATCGGTGCCCTTCTACTCACGGCGGCGCCTCTGGTGGCAGCTTTTGTCCCTATATGAAACTTCGGCGGGAGTTTCATGACCAGAAAAAAGTATTGAAGGACCCTGGTGTGATCTTAAGTGTTTGCAAGTTCATCAAAGTATCTCATTGCATATTGTATGCAATAAGATACTTCAAAGGTGCATTTGTGGAGCATATACAGGGTCTAACCTGAAAATAATGTCAGTTAATTTATTGTGACGCGACTGTAGGTCAGAGCGCAGTCTAACCGGTTGAAACTGGTAGTGGGGGAACCCAGCTAAGTAGCGCTCCATCGCTCGGTGTGCTCTGAGCATCAGCGAGTGTAGGACGGGCCTGTCCGTGAAAGTTTTTTTTTATTCTTGTGCAAGTGCAAATGCAGCGCTCGTTAGAATAAAGATTTGCGATCAAGTTTTGCATGAAACTTGGCAAGACCACTGCGGAAACTGTTACTCTGCTGCGGAAACTGTTACTCTGATCAAGACTTTTTACAAAGAACATGCCCTGTTAGATCGGCAACTTTTTCGGTGGCACAAGGCCTTTGTGGAAGGTCGGAAAAAGGTTGAAGACTAGGACCGCGCCGGACGGCCATCCACGACCACCACGGCCGACAATGACATGAGTGAGGGAACTGTTAAACTCAGACCGAGGATTAAGTGTTCGTTTAATGGCCGACATGTTAAACATTCCGAAAACTCAAGTTCATGAAATCGTTACAAACGATATCGGCATGCAGAAGGTGTGCGAAAATGGTTCCAAAAGTGCTCACTGACGACCAAAAGTCCCGCCACGTTGAAACGTGCCAAGAAAACCTCGACATTTGCAAACGTGATTGAAAATTTTTGGACAACGTTATTACAGGTGACGAGACTTGGGTGCTATTTGAATATGACCCGGAGTCCAAAAGGCAATCATCGGAGTGGCACACGCACTCGGCCCCTTGCCAGAAGAAAGCCAGGATGAGCAAATTAAAGATCAAGATCATGCTTGTTTTTTTTTTTTACGTCCACGGACTGGTTCATCACAAGTTTGTAGAACCTGGAACCTGCAGAAATAATATAACATAAATATAAGTTCTGAACTCACATGTAAACTGTTCAGATTTACACACTGGTGTAAACATGTGTGTAACACATGTGCCTAAACATGTGTTGCATGAACATCAACTAGTGCAGAACTCTGGGATATGATACAACCATTGCTGAGGACATCGATGCAGGGGAGGATCCACAGAGTTGGGAGCCATAAAAAGGTAAAGGGAGGACTTGCTGCACACTCAATACTGTCAGTTGGCATGTCTTGACCGGGGAGGGGAGCCCCCAGGTTCCCCCCCACTAGATCCACCAGTGCATCGATGTCAGATGACCAAGCTGTTGACAGCCTGATTGACGCTTGTCGATGGTGTCGAAATGATGATTTGAGCAATATTCAGGTGCGAGTCAAGTGACAGGGACATCAAATGAAGTAAGGCCAAACAGAGGGATGTATTATTTGCAAAGTATAAAATACAGATGAGTGTGAGTACATGAAAGAGTATGATTTTACAACTACAGCTTTGTAGAATATAGCTCAATCTGAATAATGTTCACCTAGCTGTGGCGCGTCACTTCATCACACGCAAGTTGTTTCCAGCACTTCCACCTTTTATATTGACGCGAGATAGGCTGGCACCTGCGGCAGCCGGCCGCTGCAACGAGAACGACGAAGTGTGTTCTGGAACGCGCGCTCTCCAAGTGTCAGCCTACATTGAAAAGAACACCGTTTTGCCAAGGTCTCGAATGCTATCTTGGTGACATTTTCTGGTGGAGTTGCTGGTTAAATGATACGATCGCCCGAGACGCGGCGTACTCCTGACTCGTCACCAGTGCGTAGTCCGACAGAGCTCACCCCGGTACACGTCCGTACCAGCCGTCGTCTTCAGGGGCTCCAGCCACAGCACGGTCTGCTACCTGATCCTACCAGGACGATGCACCAACCGTCTACTGCTGCGCTTGCCGCGCCGACACAGGTCCTTTTGCATCAGCCGCAAACACCCAATGTGTTTCACGGAGGTGCTCTTGAAGACGTCAAAGACTGGCTCGACCACTTCGAAAGGGTAGCCGAATTCAACGATTGGTCCCAAGAGCGCAAGCTGCGTTATGTGTACTTCGCTCTCGGGGATTCCGCAAAGACGTGGTTCGAAAACCACGAGACGACACTGACATCGTGGGACGAATTCTGTCGGCAGTTAGTTGCCGCCTACACCAGCGCCGACAGAAAGGAGAGAGCGGAGTTGGCGATGCAGGCAAGGATTCAAGCCCCTAATGAGAGCGTCACGACATACATTGAAGATATGGCTCGGCTCTTCAGACGTGCAGACGCTTCAATGCCCGAAGACAAAAAAGTTCGACACCTAATGCGAGGCGTAAAGCAGTAAATCTTTGCCGGCCTTATCCGCAACCCACCGACTATGCTTGCGGCCTTTCTCGCTGAAGCCACTGCAATGGAAAGGGCACTATAGACAACAGCGCGCCAGGCAGTACAATCGAAACATGACTTCAATTTCGAGCGGCGTCCCTAACGTGACACTGGGAAGCGACGTCAGCGACCTGAGAGAATTAATAAGAGCGGTCATAAGAGAAGAACTCCAAAAAATGCAGGCGGTCGAGCCCCCGGTCGCGCGACTTTCTGTGGCGGAGATGGTGCGAGACGAAATCAGGCAAGCCATCCAAGTTCCCGAACGCTTCGGGGCACCACAGCCGCAGGAGCAAGTTAGGATGACATATGTGGAAGCCGTACGACGTCCGTCGCTGTATAATACATCAAACGTCGTGCGCACCACGGAACAGACAGAAGTCGGGTTCAGCCGTCGTAATGCGCCGTTTATCAACGAGTCCAGGCCAAGAAAAAGTGATGTCTGGCGCGCTCCTGACCACAGTCCGCTCTGTTTTCATTGTGGCGAAGCCGGCCATATCTACAGGACGTGTCCCCGCCGACGCGTGGGTCTCCGTGGGTTCTCTCCGAATGCGCCGCGTCCACGACCTGGTGAGCGTCCGGTGGAAATCGAGAGCTTCCTGGTGAGTCGTCCCAATTTCTTTGAACAGCCAAGGCACGAGCCTCGCTCATCGTCACCGGCTCCATCACGATACCGGTCGCCAAGTCCTACCTTCCGTCGAGACGCCCCTAGGCGCCGTTCGCCCAGCCCTGCAAATCGGGAAAACTGAGTTCAGCGACCTCCGGAGGTGAGGCCGTTGACGCCGAATGTACCGAATATCCTCCATTACGACGCAAGCGACGACAGCGACGACAACAGACCGACGTTCAAACGCACTCAGGTGATCCAAGGCACGTCGTAACATCGGATATACCAGTCAGCATAGACGACGAAGAAGTCACAGCTTTAGTCGACACTGGCGTGGACACCTCTGTTATGAGCAGAGAACTTGCCGCTAAACTGAAAAAAGTTTACACGCAGTGGACTGGGTCGCAGGTCCGTACTGCCGGAGGACACCTCTTAAAGCCCGTGGGCAGGTGTACAGCACGAGTGAATATTTGCGGCTTTACGTACGTCGGAGATTTCGTTATCCTGCCGAGTTGTTCGCGAGAGTTGATCCTTGGAATGGACTTCCTGCAGGCTAATGGAGCCATCATTAATTTGCAAGAGTCGCGGGTAACGTTTTCGACAGCGCATGCCATAGCAAGCAACAAGTACGACAGTCATGACAACGCCTTGCGCATCGTCGACGACAACGTCACGTTACCGCCGAGGAGCAGCGTATTATCCCTTGTAAACAGCGACGCGTTCGACGACAGTGAGGGCATTGCCGAGGCAAATATTCCGCTGCTGCTCGAACGGTATATCTGCATAGCTCGAGGCCTTGTTCAGTTGCAGAGCAAGCGGTCACTAGTTCTTCTGACGAACTTCAGCAACGAGTTTCAGCACGTCCCTCAAGGCGCGGCTGTCGCCTTCCTCAACCAAATTGCGGACTTCTCCGACGTCGGCACTTTAGAGGTGACTTCCCCAGGCGTGACAGATGCTACCACGCTTTGCAGCCGCATTCACATTAATGCCTGTTTATCGGAACAACAGAAGCAACGACTATTAGGCCTCGTGAGCGAATTCTCTAGCTGCTTCTCTACGGAATCTCAAGTTCAGCGCACCTCCATTTCGAAACACCGTATTTTCACAGAGGAATCGGCGCGCCCAGTTCGTCAGCATTCATATCGCGTGTCGCCAATGGAAAGAGAGGCGATTAAACGCCAGGTTAAAGAAATGCTGGACGATGACGTGATTCAGCCTTCGACAAGCCCATGGGCGTCCCCTCGTTGTTCTGGTAAAAAAGAAGGACAATACACTACGCTTCTGTGTCGACTACAGACGGCTTAACAAAGTCACCAAGCGCGATGTTTACCCTCTGCCAAGGATTAACGACGCCTTGGACCGTCTATGTCATGCCCAGTTCTTTACCTCGTTAGATCTTAAGTCAGGGTACTGGCAGATCGAAGTCGACGAGCGCGATCGCGAGAAAACTGCATTCGTGACACCTGACGGGCTATACGAATATAAGGTCCTCCCATTCGGCCTGTGTTCCGCTCCCGCCACATTCCAGGGAATGATGGACACTGTACTCGCTGAACTGAAGTGGCAGACATGCCTCGTCTACCTGGACGACGTCGTTGTGTTTTCAAGCACGTTTGATGAACACCTGGCTCGGCTGAAGAGCGTTCTTGATGCTATCCGCAAGGCAAACCTCACCATCAAGCCTGAGAAATGCCATTTTGGTATTCAGGAACTCAAGTTTCTGGGACACGTGGTCAGCCCCCAGGGCGTTTGGCCAGACCTTGAGAAGTTGGCTGCCGTTGCTGAGTTCCCTCGTCCTACAGATAAGAAGGCTGTTCAGAGGTTTTTAGGACTCTGCACCTACTACCGTCGTTTCGTTGAAAGTTTCTCCAAAATAGCTGAGCCTTTGACGAGATTAACACGCCACGATGTGCCTTTTCTGTGGACGGAAGAACAAGAACAGGCTTTCACAGAATTACGCGAACGACTGCAAAAAGCTCCGGTGCTCGCGCATTTTGACGATGATGCTGAAACTGAAATCCACACGGACGCCAGCAACATTGGTCTTGGAGCCGTTCTTGTTCAGGGGCAAGACGGTACGGAACGTGTAATCGCTTACGCGAGCCGTAGTCTCACAAAGGCAGAGGCTAACTACTCGACCACTGAAAAGGAGTGTTTGGCAGTCGTTTGGGCCATCAGTAAATTTCGACCCTACCTGTATGGCCGGCCATTTCGAGCGGTCAGCGACCACCATTCACTTTGTTGGCTTGCCAATCTCAGGGATCCATCAGGCCGCCTCGCTCGTTGGAGTCTCCGCCTACAGGAGTATGACATAACTGTCATCTACCGATCTGGACGAAAGCACAGCGACGCTGACTGCCTGTCACGTGCTCCGATTCCACTGACATCATCAGATTGGGAGCAAGATTTGCCGTTTCTTGGTGTCGTTGACACGGTGCGGATGGCTGACCTACAACGTGCGGACACAGACCTGCTTGCTCTTACCCAGTATCTTCAAGGAGCTGACGTTGTTATCCCATGACCGCTGTCACGAGGACTGACATCGTACTGTCTGCGGAACAATGTCCTTTATAAGAAAAACTTTGAAAACAGTCAGGAAACATTCCTTCTCGTCGTCCCTACGGCATTGCGCCAAGAAGTTTTGCAGGCATGTCACGACGACCCCTGTGCTGGACACTTAGGCTTCACCAGAACACTAGCACGCATACGCCAGCGATACTACTGGCCACGGCTATTTTCGTCTGTTCAGCACTATGTGAAAACCTCTCGTGACTGCCAGAGGCGTAAAGTACCACCCGTCAAGCCCGCCGGTCTCCTCCAACCTCTGGACCCACCTCCAGCGCCGTTCCAACAAGTGGGCATGGATCTCCTAGGTCCATTCCCTACGTCATCTTCGGAAAACAAATGGATAATTGTCGCAACCGACTACCTAACCCGTTACGCCGAGACCAAAGCTGTACCCCGGGCAACTGCTGCTGAAGTCGCCAAGTTTTTCGTCCTCAACATTGTACTGCGCCATGGTGCACCCGCTGTCCTCATTACTGATCGCGGTGCAGCATTTACAGCTGACTTAATACAAGAGGTACGGTCACGTTGACGCACAGCAACCATCGGAAAACCACAGCTTATCACCCCCAAACTAACGGATTGACAGAGCGCCTTAACAGAACACTGGCCGATATGCTCTCGATGTATGTTGATGTAGAGCACAAGACATGGGACGAAATTTTGCCATACGTGACATTTGCCTATAATACAGCTGTGCAGGAGACCACCGAGCTCACTCCATTTGAACTTGTCTATGGACGTCGCGTCACGACACCTTTAGACGCCATGCTTCCAGTAGGCGACGGCACCACGACAAGCGAGGGCGCTGATGACTTTATCCAGAAAGCAGAAGAAGCTCGCCAGCTTTCTCGGAACCGCATCCGTAGCCAGCAGAGTACCGACGCCCGTCGTTACAACCAGAGCCGACGGAATGTCCAGTACAACCCCGGTGACCACGTGTGGGTGTGGACACCTGTCTGTCACCGTGGGCTCTTGGAGAAATTGTTGCAACGATACTTCGGACCATACGAGGTTGTGCGCCGGCTTAGCGATGTGAATTACGAGATCCTGCCCCAAAGTGTTGATCCTCGCTTGAGCCGACGACGTCCCCGCCCCGAAGTTGTACACGTAGTACGGATGAAGCCGTACTACACCCGCGAGTGAAGTGCACCTTTCAAACCCTTCGCCGTCCTACGCAGTGTTGTGTGGTTATCCTTCGTTTTCTGTGACCACATTTGCCATTAGAGCTGACTTGCCCCCTTGAACTTTATTCTACCCAGCCGACCGGGACGGTCGCTTTTGGAAGAGGAGAAATGACGCGAGATAGGCTAGCACCTGCGGCCGCCGGCCGCTGCAACGAGAACGACGAAGTGTGTTCTGGAACGCGTGCTCTCCGAGTGTCAGCCTACATTGAAAAGAACACCGTTTTGCCAAGGTCTCGAATGCTATCTTCGTGACAATATTCAACATATCGTGGAGTGGAGTTGATATTTAAAAAGTTGAAGAACTTGAATAGTTGCACGTGGCCAACACGGCTTGCCTTTGAGATCAACCCGCCAAGCCTTTTGACTACAAACCCCCAGCTGGCCTGGCAACAAAGCAAGTCCTGCCATGGATACCGGGTACAAGCACGTAGCATGCGGGAAAGAATGCTGTTGGATCTGCAACGGACACCCCATTTAACATTGCTGAGCACAACGGCGCTGCTAGATGGCAATTTCTGCACAGTATCGCTTTTCACGGCCATCCTCTGGTAGAGTAATTGCATGTCAAGTAATCTGTAGGCTTACATGTAATGAAGCAACACATAATTGGTAGACGATACAGGGTAATTTATAATTTTTGATGCGTGTGATAGCTTGCAACAAGCCCTGTTGGGTTTTTGTCTTCGGTCAAAGCAATCGCTTATCTAGCTTATCGATCTGTACCAAGTTTATGTTGGTCTCACAAGTTCCTTAAGGTATATTCGAACACTTCTGAAGAGTTTTCCTTTAGCCATGTCCTGAACATGGTACCCCAAGCAAACATAAGTGCATGCAATCTGTCTTACGATTGCAAACCAACCGCCACGGCACAACAGCATCGCAACGAATGTGCTCGGCAATGACAGATGCATGACTGGAAGGTAGGAACTGATGTCAAGTGCAGTCTAGTACAATGATTGTCAAAAAGTGTCATTTTTGCACACTAAATATGTGTGTTGGCTATATGATATTCAGTGCTTTTGACTGCCAGTCCATAAGATAACAAATCTGGATGCTTGAGCGTTACCATATTTACTCACATGATGCTTGCACCACTGCATGGCCAACAAGATTTTTTTTGCTCCAGTAATCGTGTCACCCTCAAAAATTGCTGCAGGGACAGTTATCTGCTTGTGTCAATATCAGTGGTGACACCGATTGAATACGTCAGGTCAGAGTCACTATACTTATTCATTTAGTGACGCTCGGTTCAGCTAGCATACGCAAATAAAGGGCCTTTGCAGTTATTGTGTTGAACCTGTGCTCATCAATCACGTAGCAATAAGTACTGAAGGTGGATCCACAGTGGCCATGAAGTGGAACATGATGTGATACAATTCCCACTTGAGTGCATGAGCGTTTCCTTAAATGCTTATTGAAAGGTAAATATTTCAAGGATATTACAGATTTGTTCAACACAAGCTGCAATACCTGATTTCAATGTCTGTCTGCATTCAGCTGATCAAACTTGAATCACTGTCTCAACTTTTAAACACATTTGTGAGGCTAGCTTTAACCATGATGCAGATGCTGCCAGCTAGAAAACCGACCCTATAGCTTGACATTGGTGCTGTAACATATTCTGCAGCTTCTCTGGCAATCCATTACACTCTGGTCCTTTTGGGTATTAGCCAAAAATGAAGGTGCATGTATTTAGCTGCTCCTCCTGTGCACACTCGGCTCTTGCCAAAGCTGCAGTGAATGCCGAGGAAATCACGGAAGTGGGTGGAGCACAAAAAAAACCCATAATTGTGACACAATCATTCAGTGGGAAGAGAATGTGAAATGAACAACCAATTCACCTCAAGTAGCTGCTCGTCGTTTTTGTTGAATGGCTCGCCATTAAGCTAATTAATGAGCTGGGCCACACCTAGGACTAGACGATTGGCATTGTAAATTGGGATGCAGATCAGATGGACTTGTGTTGGAACGAGCTCCCTTCATCCACCTGCAGCATTAGTGATGCCAAAACAAGCGTGTTAGCACCACTGGTGGGTGCCAAGTCAAGAAAGTACAGTATAATCAATATTATACTTTTCATACAAGACGATAGTAATTCGATGACTTCAGAACTATATGAGACATAGCACGAGGTTCCATTACCATTAAAACATGTTCTAATGCATCGAGGGTCACAACACTGTTAACAGGGTGCGTACAGGTCCTTGAAATCCTTGAAAACCCTTGAAATTGAAGAGTGCGTTTTCAAGGGCCCTTGAAAGTGCTGGAATTTTTTTCCTTCCTTGAAAATCCTTGAATTTCGTGAGCATTGCACTCTGATATTGACATTGCGACCTCCTTTCTGTGGTAAATCGGCGTCGATCTGACAAACTTCCTATTTCAGAAACAATACGCCAGCGCAAGCACACATGGTTCCGTTTTGCAGAACTGCACGGAAAAAATAAGAGGCTTCACCACGTCAAACCGCGAACGGAGCGAGAGGCCCGTACCGCGCTTCGGTGCTGGCTTGGGGCTGGCAGTGTTTACGCTGCTTTCCTCACCCTATCGTTCGTTTCACTCCTCGCCCGTTGGTCTGCCTTGTCCCACTTTCACTCTTGCATGCGCGCGAGGTGAAGCTAAAGAGAGCTATAGTGGAGCAACTTTACCATTGATGCTCAGTGCCTTTGGATGGAGGTTTTGTTATAATATTATTTATGATAATATAAGTGCAATAACATTACCGTATTTTCCAGTCTATAAGTCGCACCTTTGTATAAGACGCACCCCCCTCAAAACGTCAGTTTTTCAAAAAAAAAAAAAAAAAAGGGAAGAACGTTATATCAGTCACACCGGTCTATAAGAGGCATCTGTTCTTTCTGTAAGCGCTTTAAAAAGTTACAGTGATGTTTCGCTCCGTGAACGTGCGTCACACGCAAATAAGCGTATCATTATGAGTGCCATATATTTCTACTCCAGGCGCATTTCTGCTGTTGTGCTTGTCGCGATGTTCCATATAAAGTCCAAAGACGATAACATCGTCCCTGCGCGCCTTATGCTGTATGTGCGAGTGAAAGCGTGTGACAGTGAGCTGAATCGCGTACAAGGGAGGAAAGCAGAAAGGCAGCCCAGGAGGGAGGGAGGGAAGGGGGGGGGGGGGCGGCTGCCTGTAACCTTGTAGCAACTGCGTAGTTTGCACAGTGGTGCGCGCCGTATCTTGACAGCGACCTGCAGATGCGACGACTTCGGGGTCGATCGACTCGCGGTAGGCCTACCGCTGCTTGCCTTGCGGCTCCATCCTTCTCGCATGGCGCTCGGAAACTTGATCACGAGAACCCAGCACCTCGATAGCGCGCACAGAACCCGTAGCAATGACGTCAACCAGCGCGCTTCGCGTGGCCATAACATTGGATCCAATTTTGAAGCCAGTTTTTCCGAAAAAAAGAATGTACATAGGTCGCACCGTTCTATAAGATACACCGACGAAAACTTCAGGAAAAAAAACGCGTCTTATATACAGGAAAATACGCTATGCTGAATGTTTAGGAAATGTTTGATGAATCAACCCAGCTAATACTGCAGAAGCCTGAGCAGCTGTTGTGACTATTCGTTGTGGTAACTTTTAATATTGCGGACTTGAGAAATGATCAAGACAAGACATGCTTTACACAATTGCAATATGCATTTATTTGTTATAATGGATGTGTAGCAAGACTACACTGAATGGTTTGGAAATGTTCGGTAAACTTGCCCTGTTAATACTGGAGAAGTCAGAGTTGCTGTTGTGAGCATTCATTGTGTTTTGTGAACTTTTTTTGGTATTGTTGTGAACTCGCAAGTAGATCAAGGCTTGACATTACCATCATTGGGATATACATTTATTTCTTTTTATTTTAGTGCAAAAGCCCTATGCTGAATATTTTGAATATTTTCTATACTGGAAAAATCTCAGCCGCTATTGTAAGCGTTCATTTTGTGCTGTGATCTTGACAAGTTATCAAGGCTAGACTTCTTTATTATAATTGTGATATACATTTATTTATTGTATTAAGTGCAATAAAACTAGTCATTTTTGGAAATGTTAGAGTAAAGAAACCCTACTTTAGATGCCGCTTTGAGTCCTTGAAAAACCTGTGACAGGTCCTGAAAAGTCCTGGAATATCCTTGAATTTTTGCCTTGGAAACCTGTACGAACCCTGCTGTTAACAATTTGAAATGAATTTTGGTCAGCAGAAGTTCTTGGATGCGCACCAAAAGTAACATAAATTCTGCATTGTGCTGCAGCTGCAAAATGCAGCTTAAGCAGTAGGTCAACATGTATTTGGCTGTAAAAGATCAAAATAAGACCCATATATTCTGTATTGAAATACAGGGCCTTCATGTAGAAGAAATTTAATGAGCTATTACAGTCTGTTTTGCAAGTGGTGCTGCTGTTCTATCCACAAGCATAAATTTATACAGCTCTCAGTTGCAAAGAGGAAAGAGGTCTATATTAAATCAATCTGCCAAAGTGCATACGCTAAAGAGACAATGCAGCAAAAAAGAGGAATGTGTGTGTTATTTTGGTGAGATGTGCAATCATGTTCTGGATTTTGTCCAGTGGATAACTATGTGCAACAAAAGTTACTAGAGCTACATACAAAATGAGTAAAATAGTTTGGGAGCTTTGTGTAGTGTCTGAGCAATGCAATGAGATGCTTCAAAGATGTGTTTGTGGAGCATATATATACAAACAGAAGGAGCACACAAAGGTACTTTTCCTAATTATCTCGCATTTTTATTTTATGAACATTATCACTCCTGTATCATTTCCTTTTATGTGTACACGACGGAGTAAGATAATACAGGAGCGCCGACTCCGCTCGTCTGGAAGGGACATATTCTGCAATGCTGGCTCCTGCTTCACAGCGTGTTCGCCAGACGGCGCTACGAATGAAGAAAAACTCTGCAGCGGAGAGGAGCAAAGGCGCGGGGGCTTTCTCGCGGCACCTGCTTGTCGTCTGCTCCGCGCACGCCCTGACGCCTGTAGCGCGCATAGCTCTTGCGGTTCACGGAGTGACGTTAGCAGGAAAAACAAGTCATGTATCATGTTATTTAATTTATTTTATACAGGCCAAATGCAGGGAATTTTTCAGGTGGCCTACATGAAACTTTACAAGGCACAGGAACAGAAAATAAACAAAGATGGAGAGAAAAACTATAGCAAATGGTAAGGCGATATAACGGCAGTTCGCGTGGTCTCAAGCAATGAAAGACGACAGCGAAAAGAAGCTTTTACGCAAAATCTGACGTTTATCACTCTTTTTTATCTGAGCACGCATCAAGTGCTAAGATGCTTCGCTTGCTTCTTTGCTTCTCGCGGTGCTTTTCGTGTCGCCCGGTTCTCTTGCGAGCAGAATCGCCACATTCTCATTAAACATATTAATTGGAAATTCCTGCTAATGTTTCGATTCTGCTTATATTTCACAAGGGAAGCTCTGATTATGTGTCTGCATAACTGGGGGAATAATCTCGAAGGCAAGGCTGAGAATTTACAGGGTAGCCAGCCGGTATTTACACTGGCTAACCTCCTTGTCTTTCTTTACCTTTCTCTCTCTCTACATTACGGCATGTGGCTGGGCAAGGAAAGGCACCTGCACTGTGTGTAGTTGAAGAGAAATTTAAATTGAGCTCCTCCCGTCCTTCCGCATTGGCGTCTTCTGGTTCCTCCTGGCATTCAGCATCATTGAGCTACGCCAGGCTTCCCTAAACAAATTGAAGGAACTGCTCCGCTTCGAAGTCGAGGCACTTTCTTTAGATCTAGTAGGACATCACCTTTGTCTTTATTAAAGTAACTATCAAAAATAAGCTGCTTCTCGAAGTGTCGCGCACATATTTTGTCCATTGCTTTAAGCGCTCGCTTATTTGAGGCATTTTTTGACGCCACTGGTGGAGTAGTTGAAGATCAGATGGCGAAGCGAAGAGCGAAAACTGCTCGCGTCCTTTGCCATACCCAGATTTACAGCCGGGAACAAAACACTGTCCTGTTGCTCAGTCTCTTCACGCACAAGTATCAAGATACCTTGTTCCGTCAGGCATGAATAAACATACTGCAGACTTGGTAAACAAAGCGAGGAAGACGAAAATTTCCCACCTTCGCTTCCGCGCAGACGTAGAGCAGTGAAAAACAAGTACTTCTGTTGTGTCTTTTTGTACAGCATCATTTATCGTCTCTTCCCTCTAAAGACATCTAAAAATGTTTCGTATGCGTGCATAAAAGCGCTACCGCGTGTTTATTTGCGCTTTTATTATTCGTGCGCATATATTTTTTTTGTTTCATTGCTGTCAAATTGAGACGGCCGAGGGTCCACGTTTGTAGCAGACGACACGCTTTGCGGGTGCCGCGCTGCCCGTTCTGCGCCGCCGTCGCCGCCGGTCTCCGCCACTCAGCGCATGCGCACATGGAAGCAAGCTGTTGAGTGTTTTCCACGCGCCTCGACAGATGGCGCTACGCGATGTATAATTTGCGTTGCATGGTTTGTCCCGAGCGAATGCGTTGCGCGGCGGCGGAGTCGGCACTCCTGTTTATCTTACTCCGTGGTCAGAGCGCAGCAGTCTAACCGGTTGAAACTGGTAGTGGGGGAACCCAGCTAAGTAGCGCTCCAGCGCTCGGTGTGCTCTGAGCATTAGCGACCCAGTGAACCACTAATGTACCATAGATGTCCATAGAACATCATGTTTGAGACATTGCACACGTCCTATAGATATCTATATTTCTCCAAACAACGTTACAAGTACGTACCATGGATGATCTAAGTCCCATCCAGATCACGTTGCTCTAACATTGAAAGGATGTCGCAGCTGGACATAAGTAACCTCTAATAGATGTTCTTTTTTGTGACGCAGGACGTCCATAGAACATCTAGTGGATCTTTCCTGCTGACGCTATAATGAGCTGTATACCTGCGAGTGCCACAGTAGATGTACTATTGAATACAAATGAAATACGAACAGCAGAGTGTGTGGCCAAAACGTAACTAAAAGCACAATGTATGGCGTCGGCCAGCGATGATTGTACACATGCATGTGGTTTCGATGCAGAGTGCGGGGCTGCTTGTCCTAGTGCATATTACGTCACCTGTATTTTGTTGGAAGCTTGTATTCTCACCGCGCCATTGCAGTGCCATTCCTATCTGTGATTACTTTTAAGGTGGCTAGCACTGTTGTTGCACATCCAATGAAATACATTTTTCGTGCTATTCAAATTACGATCAGACACTGGCAGCTTTGATGGTGGTAACAAAAGCAAAGCAATGCACGTTAGCAAGCTGGGTGCATGCCAGCTATATCACGCTACAGATGTAGTGATGGTGCTAGTCACCATAACAGTGTACTGCCAGGTGGGTATGGCACTGCCCGAGGAGAGATGAGAAAACAACTTTCGGACAAAATACGGGTGACATTTATCGCAATAGGGCGAGCAGCACTGCACTCTTCCTTGAGAACTACATCCCCACGCACGTGCATAACGACTGGCCGATGACATACACCGTATACCTTTAGTTATGCTTCGGCCACACGCTCCGCTGTTCGCATTTAATTTGTCCTCGATGGTACATCTGCTGAGGCACACTAATGGCACCGTTACCCCCCCTTGTCGGCATGTAGCTGGTGACTTTGCTTGAAATGTTTTGTTAACGTGTAAACGTGTGAATGTGAAAATATAAATTGCAACACTTAAGGTGAAATCCTTAGATGGCTCAATGGTAGAAAAACCTGATGTCCAGCGTCGCAGCACCAAAATTCAATGGCACCAAAATTGGGGATTGAACCTTCGGCCTTTGGTGTTAATTAGGTCGAAGCGAATTAAGGCACAGTTCATTAAGATAGAGTTAATTGAGGCACTCTAACCCACGGCCTTTGTTGGGAGTTGAAACCACTTGGAGATATGGGCGAACCGGCCACATCTCCAAATTACCTCCAAGTTGGATTCCAATTGACATGGTGAAGGTAGAGTTGAACCCACTACCTTGGGTGTTCATTAGAGCGAAGTTATTTAAGGCAAGTTAATTACGGCAGAGTTAATTAAGGCACTCGAACTCTCGAACTTTGGTGGAAGTCGAACCCACGACTTTTAGTGTTAATTAAGACAAAGTTAAGATACAATTAAGGCACTCAAACCCTCGACCTTTGGTGGGAGTAGAGCCCGCAACCATTGGTGTTAATTATGACGAAGTTAATTAAGGCACAGGTAATTAAGGCACTCGAGCCCACAACTTTGGTAGGAGAAAACAATAGAAGTAACAACGCTTGCGAATGACAAATAATTTAATTAATGCTTCGTGAGTGCGCAGGCTTCTGCCTTCATCCTCTTCAGTGTTCGCTAAAGTGACTGTTAACTTTTATATATAGTTCTAGCGCTCATCAAAATGCGAAAACTGTGATGAGAAAACCGTAAATCCGCATTTTGATCATTATGCATCATTACAAATCCTGCAATGGATAAATGAAAAATAGTGAGTTCAGTAAGCACTAGGTAAAGCACACCTGTGAAACTCACAATGTCATACCAATGTTACTTTTTTATTTATACAACTGATAAAGCTTTATTACAAAAATGATCGGCCCCCAGCCAAGCACATGTATGAAATTATGCATTACATGTTCTCGCTGTACACAAACAGGCTAAACGCGGATCTAAAAAAGAAAGAAAAAACACGTAATCAAAAACAGATTCTTGAAAATTAAACTTTATTAAAACACAAGTAACGAGTAGGCAAAAAATGACTAAGGAGTAGGCACAAAATGACTAGTAGGCACAGTGCCACAATTATAATTAAAAAGAATAAAACTGATTAGTAAGAGGTAGTATCACATACTAATTAATGACCAAAAGCGCATGGCCTGCTTGCCAGCACTTGCTTCTGGGGCCACCGGATTCAAGATAGAAAGCCAGTACTTTCTAGCTGCATTGAAAAATATATGGTGAAATAAATTCCACGCAAGTAGAATCCAGAGATGGAATGTTCATCTTGATAGGCAACTTGGTCAGGCAGCTTCTCGGATCACAAAAGTGCCAATAACATAATGCTGCCAGAGACTTAGAGATAGGCATTGCAAATGAGAAATATCCCTGACACTTGAAGAGGAACGCAGGAAACCAAGCGATACAAACATGTGCGAAAATTAACCATCAAAACATTGCCTCCAGAGTATTCCCGCAAGCGCTCCGCAAGGCGAACAAACGTACCACAAATAGCAGTCAGAAGCACAGCTCCAAATTTCAGCACGCAACTGTACAGTTCTGCCTCGTATATACGTACTTTGGCCATGGTCAACCGCACAAAAGTCGAAAAGACACAAATAAAGCACACGCTGCTCGCGCCCGGAACATTGCTGCGCACTTCCATCGAGGCGCGTGTTGATGAATTGATATCAGTGGCGATGCGAAGTCAAAGCTATTGCGAGTTCAAGCTTCTCTTTTTCTTTATAAACTGTCGCAATACATCAGCAAGTTAAAGGTTACGTATTTTCAACAGTGTACTAATAGATATAACTGAAAAATAAAGCATCTTTGTATGAGAAAGAAAATGACGTAACCGAGACCGAAAGCATAGCGAAAAAATGGCGAAAGTATTGGCTTTTGCGCGCGGTGTCCAGCAGCAACGTTACTAGACCTCCAGCAGTGCGTGCAAAGGTCGTGCTAAATTGCAAAATAATCAATTTAATGCTTTTGCTCTCCTAGCTTCCCATTGTTAGGCATTATAGACAATTTGCTTGTATTTCTGCGGCATAGTGCATGCATCGACTCATAACGCACAATGTACGATCAATGCACGAGAGCTTTGAATGTGCAAGAGATGTCCAAATCATAAGGACATTCGACGTCCTCTGGATGACCCTTGATTGCCACGTACTAGTCGAACATACTATAGATGTAAACTGGACGTCGTTAAATGTCTTGGATATTTGGTCTTTTGTGGTACATCCAATGGATATTTGTGGTTCACTGGGGAGTGTAGGACGGGCCTGCATGTCCATGAGAGTGGTTTTTTTTTTTTTTTTTTTTTTTTTTTTTTTTTTTTATTCTTGTGCAAATGCAGCGCTCGTTAGAATAAAGAGTTGCGATCAAGTTTTGCATGAAACTTGGCAAGACCACTGCGGAAACTGTTACTCTGATCAAGACTTCTTACAAAGAACATGCCCTGTTAGATCGGCAAATGTTTCGGTGGCACAAGGCCTTTTTGAAAGGCCGGAAAAAGGTCGAAGACTAGGACCGCACCGGACGGCCATCCACGACCACCACGGCCGACAATGACACGAGTGAGGGAACTGTTAAACACAGACCGACGATGGCGCTACGCGAGATGGCGCTACGCGATGTAGAAGGGATATTGAATTAGCGTAGCTTCCACATGCAATGGTTTTGCATTCACCCAAACGTGGAAGGGAAAAGCAGAATAATAAGTCAAATTTTACACTAAGTGGTTTATTTTGTTTTATTTTGCTGTTGTTAATAAGATGCTATTTTTTTTCTCACCCAGCTTAAACTAATGCGGATGAGAAAGGGGTACATTTTTTTAAGTGCTTTTTTAGAGTACTTTTTGCCTGCATAGCTTACCCTTCGTTGCCAAAGAAAGTTGTCCGCAAGTATAGCATCACTAATAGTCGTTTCTATTCTTTAATGAGTCTTCTCATTCTGCTATTATGGGCCTTCCATTAGGGCTGAATAAAGTATATGGCAATTAAAGGCAACTAAAAGATGTGCAACAATTTTTTAAAATATAACCTCTATTTAACAGCTATAGGGCTGACCTAGGAAACATTGAAATTTGCTTGCAACTAAATGTGTATATGATGGAACACAGCTCTCGCTGCGTATAGTTTTTTTTCGTCGCTGTCATTAAACAGCTGTTAGTTTCTGCACTTCATGTGTGTCTAGTTTCCTACCTCTTTACGTCCTTGTCCTCAGTATTGCTTCGCAGTGCAGTATTCCATCATATCACAGAATATAATATCACATCACCCACCACAACACAATATTAAATCTGAATAGATGGCATGGGCAACTTTGTTAGCACATCACTGTCATAAGGAACCAACTCACTGCAGAAAGTATGCAAAAGAAAATAAATGTGTATACATCTACAATGAAATGTAGATTTATATTGGACATATGTGTACACCACGGAGTAAGATAAACAGGAGCGCCGACTCCGCCGCCGCGCAGCGCATTCGCTCGGGACAAACCGTGCAACGCAAATTATACATCGCGTAGCGCCATCTGTCGAGGCGCGTGGAAAATACTCAACAGCTTGCTTCCATGTGCGCATGCGCTGAGTGGCGGAGACCGGCGGCGACGGCGGCGCAGAACAGGCAGCGCGGCACCCGCAAAGCGTGTCGTCTGCTACAAACGTGGACCCTCGGCCGTCTCAATTTGACAGCAATGAAACACAAAAAATATATGCGCACGAATAATAAAAGCGCAAATAAACACGCGGTAGCGCTTTTATGCACGCATACGAAACATTTTTAGATGTCTTTAGAGGGAAGAGACGATAAATGATGCTGTACAAAAAGACACAACAGAAGTACTTGTTTTTCACTGCTCTACGTCTGCGCGGAAGCGAATGTGGGAAATTTTCGTCTTCCTCGCTTTGTTTACCAAGTCTGCAGTATGTTTATTCATGCCTGACGGAACAAGGTATCTTGATACTTGTGCGTGAAGAGACTGAGCAACAGGACAGTGTTTTGTTCCCGGCTGTAAATCTGGGTATGGCAAAGGACGCGAGCAGTTTTCGCTCTTCGCTTCGCCATCTGATCTTCAACTACTCCACCAGTGGCGTCAAAAAATGCCTCAAATAAGCGAGCGCTTAAAGCAATGGACAAAATATGTGCGCGACACTTCGAGAAGCAGCTTATTTTTGATAGTTACTTCAGTAAAGACAAAGGTGATGTCCTACTAGATCTAAAGAAAGTGCCTCGACTTCGAAGCGGAGCAGTTCCTTCAATTTGTTTAGGGAAGCCTGGCGTAGCTCAATGATGCTGAATGCCAGGAGGAACCAGAAGACGCCAATGCGGAAGGACGGGAGGAGCTCAATTTAAATTTCTCTTCAACTACACACAGTGCAGGTGCCTTTCCTTGCCCAGACACATGCCGTAATGTAGAGAGAGAGAGAAAGGTAAAGAAAGACAAGGAGGTTAGCCAGTGTAAATACCGGCTGGCTACCCTGTAAATTCTCAGCCTTGCCTTCGAGATTATTCCCCCAGTTATGCAGACACATAATCAGAGCTTCCC
The DNA here is from genome assembly GCF_013339745.2 of Dermacentor silvarum. Taxonomy (NCBI): domain Eukaryota; kingdom Metazoa; phylum Arthropoda; class Arachnida; order Ixodida; family Ixodidae; genus Dermacentor; species Dermacentor silvarum. The sequence goes on from NC_051154.1 coordinate 242,562,325, forward strand.
TTGTGAAATAATAAGCAGGAAACACTAGCAGGAATTTCCAATTAATATGTTTAATGAGAATGTGGCGATTCTGCTCGCAAGAGAACCGGGCGACACGAAAAGCACCGCGAGAAGCAAAGAAGCAAGCGAAGCATCTTAGCACGTGTACTTGCATGATGCGTCCTCAGATAAAAAAGAGTGATAAACGTCAGCTTTTGCGTAAAAACTTATTTTCGCTGTCGTCTTTCATTGATTGAGACCACCCGAACTGCTGTTATATCGCCTTACCATTTGCTATAGTTTTTCTTTTCATCTTTGTTTATTTTCTGTTCCTGTGCCTTGTAAAGTACGTTTCATGTAGGCCACCTGGCAAATGTCCTGCATTTGGCCTGTATAAAATAAATTAAATAACATGATACATGACTTGTTTCTCCTGCTAACGTCGCTCCGTGAACCGCAAGAGCTATGCGCGCTAGTACAGGCGTCAGGGCGTGCGCGGAGCAGACGACAAAACGGATAGGCAAGCAGGCGCCGCGAGAGAGCCCCCGCGCCTTTGCTCCTCTCCGCTGCAGAGTTTTTCTTCATTCGTAGCGCCGTCTGGCGAACACGCTGTGAAGCAGGAGCCGGCGTTGCAGAATGTGTCCCTTATAGACGAGCGGAGTCGGCGCTCCTGTCTTATCTTACTCCGTGGTGTCGGGTTAGGATTTGCCGCGGCATGCTGTCATTCGAACTTCGCCGCACACTTCTTGAATATCTCGAATTAGGTGCGATTCTCCGGGTCTCTAAAAGATGCGTGTAGATGAAAATGTCACTGCCTCTAGCTAATTTGCCATTTAAACAACGGTCCCCACGCAGACACGAATAAAAATCTAAGCAAATTTTTCCTAAATAAAGGTCTAAATAAATGTTCTCTCTCTCTCTCTCCTAATTAGTGTTCTGAAGCTCACGTTATTTGCGGCAATGTCCGCCTCGCCTATGAACTCGTCTGCTAAAACACCACGTTCGTTTCGTTCTTTACTTTTTAAAAATAAAAACCTGTATTGTCTAAAAAATCATCCTATATATCGTGCAGTTTCACATGTCCATATAAGTTAGGCATTCTTATTTTCTATTAGTAAAAAGTTTTAAAATTGTACGTTGCAATGAGCTGGACTGTCTTAGAAAACGAATGTAGTGCTTCCTTTTCCTGAATTGAACCACTGAAGGTTCGACACTCGAAACAGAGCTAGCTGGTACGTAAACTTAAACGCAGGCAGCAAGCAGTAAATAAGCTTTCTCATAGTCAAAAGAAACCCTAAATTAGAAATCACCTCCCTACATGAGAAATTTACTGCTCCTACGGCCTTATAAACACAAAAAGCGCAGCAGCCCCCTTGTGATAACACGGTGGTCTATGAAGAGCAGGCGGCGCCGCGGCACGGATGGATGGATGGATGGATGGATGGATGGATGGATGGATGAGGCTGAACCCTTTAAATCGGGCGGTGACATAAGCCACCTAGCCATGACTATTAACATATTTTGTACTTTGTGGTGGGTGAAATTTCACCCCTGCCTTGATTTTATCCACCAATCAGATAACCTCTGTTTGGTTATTTCTACCTGCTTAAAGTCTGTTTTGCCTTCACTGTCCCTAAACCCCAATGCTTTGAAAAAATCAGCCCCTTTGGTTTGCACTGTTGGGTTAAGCCCTTTACAGCAAAGTATGAGGTGTTCAGCCGTTTCCTCTTCTTCTCCACACGCACAGCACAACGTGTCTATACCTTGGTACTTGACTCGGTACATCTTAGTCCGTAATACTCCCGTCCTGGCTTCAAACAACAAAGAGCTTCCCCTAGAATTATCGTAGATATTTTCTTTGGCAATTTCTTGCTTGAAAGTTCTGTATGTTCCCAGTGCTGATTTCGTCTGCATCCCTGTTTTCCACAGACCCCTCTCTGTTTCCTTAACCTTTTTCTTAACCGCTGTTTTCTGGTTTGCACCCCTCCTGCAGTCCAAATATTTGATTGACAGTTTTCTGGTCAGCTTCCTCCATTTTGTATCAACATTCCTCATGTACAAATAACTGTAAACTCTCCTAGCCCACCAGCTTTTCTGCCATTTCTCTCAATCGTTCCTCAAATTCTATCTTGCTGCTGGCTTGCCTGCCCTCGAATGACGTCCATCCCATGTCACCCTGTACCCCCCCGATTTGGTGTATTATTTCCGTGTGCTCCCAGAGCCAGTCTACCTACCCCTCGCTGCTTAACTTCCAACCTTGCTCGAACCTCTGATCTCATGCACAGGACCGCATTGCCGAAAGTCAAACTAGAGACCATCACCCCTTTCCAAATCCCTCTCACCATTTCGTACCTATTGTAATTCCACAGTGGCCTATTTTTCATCACAGCTGCATTTCTGATACCTTTAGCCGTTACATATTTTTCATGTTCCGTTAGGTACTCAGCCCCATTGTTTATCCACACTCCAAGATATTTGTACTTATCCACCACCTCCAGCGTAACCTCCTGTATCCTGTGCTCGCTGCCCTGATTATCATTAAAAATCATGACTGCCGATTTTTCTTTACTAAACTTCAAACCTAAGCTATCTCCCTCTTTACCACAGATGTCCATTAATCTCAGCAAGTCTTCCTTGCTGTCAGCCATAAGTACAATGTCATCCGCATACATCAGTCCTGGTAATAACTGTTTAATCCATTCTCCTTGCTTGAAATAGGAAAGGTTGAAGCCAAGTCCGCTCCTCTCTAATTTTTTTCTCTAATCCTTGTAAATACAGCATGAACAACAGAGGTGACAGAGGGCACCCCTGCCTATAAGCCCCCGCTGTATCTCTATAGGCCCAGATACCTTGTTTTCGCATTTTATAAGCACCTTGTTACTTTCATAGATATCTTTTAAAAGATTTCTTACTCCATCTTCCACCTCTAGAGTGCCCAGTATGTCCCACAAATCCTTTTGGATTACACTGTCATAGGCTCCCTTGATATCCAGAAAGGCAAGCCATAGGGTGTGTTCCTTTTCTGCTATTTCAATACACTGTGTCAATGAGAACAGATTATCTTCTACCCTTCTTCGTTTCCGGAACCCATTTTGTAGTTCCCCCAGCACCTCCTCGCTCTCCACCCATGCCTGCAGTCTGTCCTTTATAATCTGCATCACCACCCTGTAAACCACTGACGTCACTGTTATGGGACGGTAGTTGTTTATGCCGGCTTTGTCGCCCTTTCCCTTATATATCATGCTCATCCTGCTCAGTCTCCACCCGTCGGGGGCTTTACCGTCCATTATCATTTTGCTCACTGCCTCTCTTAATGCTTTCTTAGATTTTGGGCCTAATGTCTTTATCAACATAATTGGGATGCCATCAGGACCTGTCGACGTGCTACTAGGAACCCTCTTCTCTGCCCTTTCCCACTCGCTTTGTGCCAGTGGAGCCACTGCACTGACTAGTCTATCCTCACCTGATTGAGCACATGCTATGTTTCGTTCTTTAAATTTTTCTGTCATCATTGTTCTTATATGTTCCATTGCCTCATCTCCTTCTAGCCGAACACCTTGAGCAGTAACTATAATTTCTGTGCTCTAGGCTAGTCTTATTACTCAAGGAGTTGAGATGTTTCCAAAATTTCTTCGCTGCTTTTCTATCCTTTTTGTTTACTTCTGACAACCATTGGCTCCCCTTTCTTCTGATCTTCTCATTGATCAAATGAGATGCTTCCCTTCTACAGTTTAAAAAGTTATTCCATTTTCTGCCTACATCAGCTTCTGGTTCACCCTTCTGCTTTGAATATCTGTGTTCCCTGGATGCTTCCTGACATTTCTCTTTGGCCTTCTTAATAACCTCCTCATCCCACCAGGTCTTGGGTTTACGTCTTCTGTTCCCTTTTGTCCTGACTCGTACCTTAGCAAGCTCTAGCTCAAATAGCCCTGTTAAATTTGCATATGTCAATTCTGTTTTTGTATCCTCTGAAATTACTTCCTCAATTTGCTGGGTTGCTATTTCAAGCTGCTTTTCCGAGTAAAATATCCCACCTGGTTGTTCATCTTGCCTCCTACCTACATTCATTTCCCTCCTAAAACTCACCTTAATACGTTTGTGATCACTACCTAGACTTCTGGAGCCATATTCATCTATGTTCATTACATTTAGCCTATCGTGCATCCTATGTGACATTAGTGCACAATCTATCATCGACTGCAGGCTCCCTACCTCCCATGTTATGTGCCCTTCACACTTCTCAGTACTGTTGCATACAACTAAGTCATGCATTTCACACATATCCAGCATCATGTTGCCTGTTGAGTCTGTGTACCCGTCCATGTCTTCTATGTGTGCGTTCATATCTCCTAGTATAATAATCTCGCACCCTTCTCCTGGCTCATTAATGTCACTTGATATGCATTCCAGCATTTTTTTGCTTTCCTCTTTGGCATTTGCTCCTGTCCACAGGTATACAAAGCCAAGGATTGTCTGCTCTCCTGCAACTTTCCCTTTTAGCCATAAATGCTCCTTGCATTCCTGTTTGAACCTTTGCCAATTCATACTTTTATGAATGAATGCATCAATTTCACCCCCTTTTCTGCTGCCCTCTGTTCTATTGCAATATTTCCATGCATAGTCAGGATTACAGGGAGGTTGCTCCATGTCCCTAAGATGTCTCTCCACAAACCCGTATACCATCAGCTTTTCCTGCCTTAGTTGCTCGTCTATCTCCTCCCACTTCAGCGTATTCCTGCCACCTTGCATGTTAATGTACCCTATGTCAGATTGACCATGGCCCTGGTGCTTACGTCTATTTCTTCTCTTATACCGATTCTACGTTTCTTGAATCTTGGGGCCTCTCTGGGTCCGTCTTCGTCTACACTGGTGATCTTAGGGCTCTGGGTCCCCCCAAAAAAGCCGTAGCTTGGCGCCCTATCCTACTACCTACCCTCCCGCCCGTGGCACCACTGTAGTGAATGCCATCTTGTACCATCCTGTCGTCCTCCGCACGATGGATGGATGGATGGATGGATGAATGAGGCTGAACCCTTTAAACCGGGCGGTGGCATACGCCACCTAGCCATGACTATTAACATATTTTGTACTTTGTTGTGGGTGAAATTTAACCCCTGCCTTGATTTTATCCACCAATCAGATAACCTCTGTTTGGTTATTTCTACCCGCTTAAAGTCTATTTTGCCTTCACTGTCCCTAAACCCCAATGCTTTGAAAAAATCAGCCCCGTTGCTTTGCACTGTACGGTTAAGCCCTTTACAGCAAAGTATGAGGTGTTCAGCCGTTTCCTCTTCTTCTCCACACGCACAGCACAACGTGTCTATACCTTGGTACTTGACTCGGTACATCTTGGTCCGGAATACTCCCGTCCTGGCTTCAAACAACAAAGAGCTTCCCCTAGAATTATCGTAGATATTTTCTTTGGCAATTTCTTGCTTGAAAGTTATGTATGTTCCCAGTGCTGATTTCGTCTGCATCCCTGTTTTTCACAGACCCCTCTCTGTTTCCTTAACCGCTGTTTTCTGGTTAGCACCCCTCCTGCAGTCCAAATATTTGATTGACAGTTTTCTGGTCAGCTTCCTCTATTTTGTATCAACATTCCTCATGTACAAATAACTGTAAACTCTCCTTGCCCACCGCTTTTCTGCCATTTCTCTCAATCGCTCCTGAAATTCTATCTTGCTGCTGGCTTGCCTGCCCTCGAATGACGTCCATCCCATATGTCACCCTGTACCCCCTGATTTGGTGTATTTCCGTGTGCTCCCAGAGCCAGTCTACCTACCCCTCGCTGCTTAACTTTCAACCTTGCTCGAACCTCTGATCTCATGCACAGGACCGCATTGCCGATGATGATAAGTGGTTCTTGAGGGAAAGGGAAAGGTTGGCGCTATCTTCTGCAGCCCTTGAGGGAGCACGGCTCAGCGCCATTCAAACTAGAGACCAACACCCCTTTCCAAATCCCTCTCACCACTTCATACCTATTGTAATTCCACAGTGCCCTATTTTTCATCACAGCTGCATTTCTGATACCTTTAGCCGTTACATATTTTTCATGTTCCGTTAGGTACTCAGCCCCATTGTTTATCCACACTCCAAGATATTTGTACTTATCCACCACCTCCAGCGTAACCTCCTGTATCCTATGCTCGCTGCCCTGATTATCATTAAAAGTCATGACTGCCGATTTTTCTTTACTAAACTTCAAACCTAAGCTATCTCCCTCTTTACCACAGATGTCCATTAATCTCTGCAAGTCTTCCTTGCTGTCAGCCATAAGTACAATGTCATCTGCATACATCAGTCCTGGTAATGACTGTTTAATCCATTCTCCCTGCTTGAAATAGGAAAGGTTGAAGCCAAGTCCGCTCCTCTCTAATTTTTTTCTCTAATCCTTGTAAATACAGCATGAACAACAGAGGTGACAGAGGGCACCCCTGCCTAAGCCCCTGCTGGCAATGGAAGGCAATGGAACATATAAGAACAATGATGACAGAAAAATTTAAAGAACGAAACATAGCATGTGCTCAATCAGGTGAGGATGGACTAGTCAGTGCAGTGGCTCCACTGGCACAAAGCGAATGGGAAAGAGCAGAGAAGAGGGTTCCTAGTAGCACGTCGACAGGTCCTGATGGCATCCCAATTATGTTGATAAAGACATTGGGCCCAAAATCTAAGAAAGCATTAAGAGAGGCAGTGAGCAAAATGATAATGGACGGTAAAGCCCCTGACGGGTGGAGACTGAGCAGGATGAGCATGATATATAAGGGAAAGGGGGACAAAGCCGACATAAACAACTACCGTCCCATAACAGTGACGTCAGTGGTTTACAGGGTGGTGATGCAGATTATAAAGGACAGACTGCAGGCATGGGTGGAGAGCGAGGAGGTGCTGGGGGAACTACAAAATGGGTTCCGAAAACAAAGAAGGTTAGAAGATAATCTGTTCTCATTGACACAGTGTATTGAAATAGCAGAAAAGAAACACAGGCCCCTATGGCTTGCCTTTCTGGATATCAAGGGAGCCTATGACAGTGTAATCCAAAAGGATTAGTGGGACATACTGGGCACTCTAGAGGTGGAAGATGGAGTAAGAAATCTTTTAAAAGATATCTATAAAAGTAACAGGGTGCTTATAAAATGGGAAAACAAGGTATCTGGGCCTATAGAGATACAGCAGGGGCTTAGGCAGGGGTGCCCTCTGTCACCTCTGTTGTTCATGCTGTATTTACAAGGATTAGAGAAAAAATTAGAGAGGAGCGGACTTGGCTTCAACCTTTCCTATTTCAAGCAGGGAGAATGGATTAAACAGTCATTACCAGGACTGATGTATGCAGATGACATTGTACTTATGGCTGACAGCAAGGAAGACTTGCAGAGATTAATGGACATCTGTGGTAAAGAGGGAGATAGCTCAGGTTTGAAGTTTAGTAAAGAAAAATCGGCAGTCATGACTTTTAATGATAATCAGGGCAGCGAGCATAGGATACAGGAGGTTACGCTGGAGGTGGTGGATAAGTACAAATATCTTGGAGTGTGGATAAACAATGGGGCTGAGTACCTAACGGGACATGAAAAATATGTGACGGCTAAAGGTAGCAGAAATGCAGCTGTGATGAAAAATAGGGCACTGTGGAATTACAATAGGTACGAAGTGGTGAGAGGGATTTAGAAAGGGGTGATGGTCCCTAGTTTGACTTTCGGCAATGCGGTCCTGTGCATGAGATCAGAGGTTCGAGCAAGGTTGGAAGTTAAGCAGCGAGGGGTAGGTAGACTGGCTCTGGGAGCACACGGAAATACACCAAATCAGGGGGTACAGGGTGACATGGGATGGACGTCATTCGAGGGCAGGGAAGCCAGCAGCAAGATAGAATTTGAGGAGCGATTGAGAGAGATGGCAGAAAAGCGGTGGGCAAGGAGAGTTTTCAGTTATTTGTACATGAGGAATGTTGATACAAAATGGAGGAAGCTCATCATGACCAGAAAACTGTCAATCAAATATTTGGACTGCAGTAGGGGTGCAAACCAGGAAACAGCGGTTAAGAAAAAGGTTAAGGAAACAGAGAGGGGTCTGTGGAAAACAGGGATGCAGACGAAATCAGCACTGGGCACATACCGAACTTTCAAGCAAGAAATTGCCAAAGAAAATATCTACGATAATTCTAGGGGAAGCTCTTTGTTGTTTGAAGCCAGGACGGGAGTATTGCGGACTAAGATGTACCGAGTCAAGTACCAAGGTATAGACACGTTGTGCTGTGCGTGTGGAGAAGAAGAGGAAACGGCTGAACACCTCATACTTTTCTGTAAGGGTCTTAACCCTACAATGCAAGGCAACGGGGCTGATTTTTTCAAAGCATTGGGGTTTAGGGACAGTGAAGGCAAAATAGACTTTAAGCGGGTAGAAATGACCAAGCAGAGGTTATCTGATTGGTGGATAAAATTAAGGCAGGGGTGAAATTTCACCCACCACAAAGTACAAATTATGTTAATGGTCATGGCTAGGTGGCGTATGCCACCGCCCGATTTAAAGGGTTCAGCCTCATCCATCCATCCATCCATCCATCCTGCTGTATCTCTATAGGCCCAGATACCTTGTTTTCCCATTTTATAAGCACCCTGTTACTTTTATAGATATCTTTTAAAAGATTTCTTACTCCATCTTCCACCTCTAGAGTGCCCAGTATGTCCCACAAATCCTTTTGGATTACACTGTCATAGGCTCCCTTGATATCCAGAAAGGCAAGCCATAGGGGCCTGTGTTCCTTTTCTGCTATTTCAATACACTGTGTCAATGAGAACAGATTATCTTCTAACCTTCTTTGTTTTCGGAACCCATTTTGTAGTTCCCCAAGCACCTCCTCGCTCTCCACCCGTGCCTGCAGTCTGTCCTTTATAATCTGCATCACCACCCTGTAAACCACTGACGTCACTGTTATGGGACGGTAGTTGTTTATGCCGGCTTTGTCGCCCTTTCCCTTATATATCATGCTCATCCTGCTCAGTCTCCACCCGTCGGGGGCTTTACCGTCCATTATCATTTTGCTCACTGCCTCTCTTAATGCTTTCTTAGATTTTGGGCCCAATGTCTTTATCAACATAATTGGGATGCCATCAGGACCTGTCGACGTGCTACTAGGAACCCTCTTCTCTGCCCTTTCCCACTCGCTTTGTGCCAGTGGAGCCACTGCACTGACTAGTCTATCCTCACCTGATTGAGCACATGCTATGTTTCGTTCTTTAAATTTTTCTGTCATCATTGTTCTTATATGTTCCATTGCCTCATCTCCTTTTACCCGAACACCTTGAGCAGTAACTATAAACCTTTGCTCTAGGCTAGTCTTATTACTCAAGGAGTTGAGATGTTTCCAAAATTTCTTCACTGCTTTTCTATCCCTTTTGTTTACTTCTGACAACCATTGGCTCCCCTTTCTTCTGATCTTGTCAGTGATCATAAATGACAGCACGATGGATGGATGGATGGATGGATGGATGGATGGATGAGGCTGAACCCTTTAAATCGGGCGGTGACATACGCCACCTAGCCATGACTATTAAGATAATTTGTACTTTGTGGTGGGTGAAATTTCACCCCTGCCTTAATTTTATCCACCAATCAGATAACCTCTGTTTGGTTATTTCTACCCGCTTAAAGTCTATTTTGCCTTCACTGTCCCTAAACCCCAATGCTTTGAAAAAATCAGCCCCGTTGCCTTGCACTGTAGGGTTAAGCCCCTTACAGAAAAGTATGAGGTGTTCAGCCGTTTCCTCTTCTTCTCCACACGCACAGCACAACGTGTCTATACCTTGGTACTTGACTCGGTACATCTTAGTCCGCAATACTCCCGTCCTGGCTTCAAACAACAAAGAGCTTCCCCTAGAATTATCGTAGATATTTTCTTTGGCAATTTCTTGCTTGAAAGTTCGGTATGTGCCCAGTGCTGATTTCGTCTGCATCCCTGTTTTCCACAGACCCCTCTCTGTTTCCTTAACCTTTTTCTTAACTGCTGTTTCCTGGTTTGCACCCCTCCTGCAGTCCAAATATTTGATTGACAGTTTTCTGGTCAGCTTCCTCCATTTTGTATCAACATTCCTCATGTACAAATAACTGAAAACTCTCCTTGCCCACCGCTTTTCTGCCATCTCTCTCAATCGCTCCTCAAATTCTATCTTGCTGCTGGCTTCCCTGCCCTCGAATGACGTCTATTGAAACTCATGAGAGTGGACAAGACGAGAAAGAAGAAGACGGCGGGCTCCAAAGGCGCGCGCGCTAAGAAAAGCAATAAAGAAAAGAAAAAGAAGAATCTTGATTTCGTTCGCATCGAACGCAGCTGTCTCGTCTCGTTTCTGCGACATGGTGCCGTGACCAGGATTTAGCGGCTACTCCTCTTCCGACTGGCCACGGACTACCAGAACGACGGACTGGCCACAGAAGACGGACGAAGAGGAGGCCCGAGAGCGAACCAACGGCAGCGAGACGAGACATCGACGGCAAGGAGCGGCACGGACACAGAGGGCGACCAAGATTCGGATGACGTCTCGCCGCTAGAATCTGTAAGCGACCAGCAGTTACCTCAGTTATTCAAGATGAACAGAGAAGTGATTTTGAAGAAGCGAAAAACGCTGAGGACGCAAATAACAAATCTAGTGAGCGATGCTGAAAAGAAACTGGAGGAGAATCAAGATCCTACAGCGATGTCGCTGATAGCCAGCCAGATTAAAGGTATTGCAGACTCGCTAAAGAAAGCGGACGAGCAGATGGAGCAGTTCATAACGCCCGAAACAGCTGACTCGGAGTTTGCGAAAACAAATGAGTACGAGCTAAAGATAATAAGTGCTCTGCACAACATCAACGCGTACCTTTCTCGGCAAGAAGTACGGCAAACAGTGAGGGAGCAAACCAATTTCAATGGCGAAACTAGACAATCTCAGCAAGCAACAACAGTGAAGCTACCGAAGCTAGAACTAATGAAGTTTGACGGCGACAAAATGAAATGGCAGAGATTTTGGCGGCAATTTGAAACAGCTGTACACGAAAGAAACGACTTGAACGAAAATCAGAAATTTACATACCTTCTGTCATCACTAACCGGAGAAGCGGCAGCTGCCGTGGAGGGACTACAGTTTTGTGACAGTAACTATGGGAAAGCCATTGATCTACTCAAGCAGAAGTACGGAAGAGAGGACGTGCTGGTAGAAATGCATATGAAAGAACTAACTAACTTGAATACAGTAGCGAGCTGCAACGACCATGACGGTTTAAGAAAGCTGTCACAAAAGGTGCAAGTGCACATACGTGGACTGGAATCCTTAGGATTGAAAAGCGAGTCCTATGCATCGATGTTGCTTCCGATCCTGAAAAGAGCTTTGCCAGTGGATATGTACATTGGATTCCAGTTAAAACAAAGAGAAGCGATCAGTGGATCTTCATCACGAGATCACAATGTGGCTTTACGTCAAGAAGATATTCTTAGGCGCTTGATGAAATACATAGAAGATCAAGTAGAGTGCAGAGAGGAATTGTCAACAGAAAGGAGAGAAAGCTACAGCCACAGGACTGAGAGTAAGCAGCATACAAGGACTGTTAATTTTCAAAGTACAGCTACAAAGTTTTGCATATTTTGCGAGAATACCACTCATTACACTGATGATTGTAGGAAAACAATGCCTTATGAAGACAGGAAAATGAAGCTCAGAGAGGCAAACAGATGTTTCCGCTGTACCAGGCCTCGCCATACTGCTAAAATCTGTAAGGCAAACATTAGGTGCAAGATATGTCGAAAATGGCATGCGACGTCTATGTGCCGAAGCAAAGAACTGACAGCACAGTGTACAACATCTACTCTTGGTGAAAGTGAAAATCAAGAAGAGAAAACATCTACATGCCAGTTTATGAACAACTCATCAAGTGTATTTTTGCAGACTGCAGTTGCATTAGCAGAAGGTAAAAGGCGGTCATGCTATTGTCGTGTTCTACTGGATACTGGCAGCCAAAGATCATTCATACTGAAAAGCCTATCTCAGAAACTTGGCTGTAAGGTTAAAGGAAAAGAAAGACTCACGATAGGCTCATTCGGAGGAGGTCAAAATGAAAGAGTCATGAATTCAGTTGAAGTTAAACTGAAAAGTATCTCCAGTAGTGGAGAAGTGGTACTGGACGCACTGGAGGTAGACATAATTTCAAAAGAAAGATTACCGTTCCTGCCTATTTCACTGCAAAAGAAGTATGAAGAGGACGGATTCAAGCTGGCTGACGGTTCATGTAAAGGCACAACATGCATGGAAATCGGAATACTTATTGGATCAGACCAGTATTGGCAAGTAATGACAGGTGGGATCCGAAGACTAGAAGAAAGCTTGACAGCAGCAGAAACCATATTCGGCTGGACAATACAGGGTCACGCTAGGATATCAGCAACAATAATGGAGAAGTCAACCGTTATGGTACTTAACGTCAACGTGGATAACTCTGAGATACAGACAGAGCTCAGCCATTTCAAGGGTATTGAAACTCTAGACATAAAGTGCCCTGAGAAAGAAACCAAGACAGAGACACAAGAGGAAGTGATTCAAGAATTCAAGGGGCACCAGTGTCAACGATTTGACGTCAGACCGCTGCACCAAGAAACAGCTCCACTTACTGCTGACAGAGTCAACGAGCGAAAACCATTTGAAGAGATCGGTGTGGAATTCGCGGGTCCATTACTTATAAAGGACGCTATGAAAGGTACTACAACACAGTATGTTGCAATATTTGTATGTGCTACCACACGAGCTGTACATCTCGAAGTTGTGGACAACACGACAACAGAAGCATTCTTACATGCATTCCGAAGATTTACTGCGAGAAGAGGGCTATGTTGCATCAGTTATAGTGACAACGCAAGGACGTTCAAGAAGGCCAACAGAGACATCAATCGTATGATAAAGGAACTACAGAAAGAAGTCTCCAAAAGAGCAAGCCAAGGGGATCAAATCAAATGGAAGTACATCGCAGAACAAGCGCCTTGGTGGGGAGGCTTTTATGAAAGAATGGTACGAAGCATGAAATCAACAATTAGGAAAGTTATTGGGAAAAGACTGTTATCAAGAGAAGAGATGCAAACACTAACAACTGAAGTTGAAGCTGCCCTTAATAACAGACCGTTGACCTATGTATACAGCGAACCAGATGAACCTCTACCTATTGTGCCGGCTGATATAATAGGTGGAAAGCATAGGATCAAAGACAGTACAGAAAGTGAAAAAAAGATCAGCATAGAAGAAATGTGGAGAAATAAGCAAAAAATTACGAAAGATTGGCGGAAGAGATGGAACAAGGAATATCTGAAAGAACTGACAGAGCAGTGTAACGCAAGAAAGCAAGAAATGACAGTGAACCAAGGAGATATCGTTTTGATCGGTGCACGTGCTCCTAGATCCTTCTGGAACCTGGCTAAGGTCATTGAAGTATATTCTGGAGTCGACGGGAAACCGCGCTCCTGTCTCTTAAAATCCAAAGGAAAACTCGTTCGGAGACCTGTTCAACACCTATACACACTCGAAGGTTGCTTCCACTGATGAGAAGGAAACTTTTCGCGGCCGGAAGCTATTGAAACTCATGAGAGTGGACAAGACGAGAAAGAAGAAGACGGCGGGCTCCAAAGGCGCGCGCGCTAAGAAAAGCAATAAAGAAAAGAAAAAGAAGAATCTTGATTTCGTTCGCATCGAACGCAGCTGTCTCGTCTCGTTTCTGCGACAACGTCCATCCCATGTCACCCTGTACCCCCTGATTTGGTGTATTTCCGTGTGCTCCCAGAGCCAGTCTACCTACCCCTCGCTGCTTAACTTCCAACCTTGCTCGAACCTCTGATCTCATGCACAGGACCGCATTGCCGAAAGTCAAACTAGGGACCATCACCCCTTTCCAAATCCCTCTCACCACTTCGTACCTATTGTAATTCCACAGTGCCCTATTTTTCATCACAGCTGCATTTCTGCTACCTTTAGCCGTCACATATTTTTCATGTTCCGTTAGGTACTCAGCCCCATTGTTTATCCACACTCCAAGATATTTGTACTTATCCACCACCTCCAGCGTAACCTCCTGTATCCTATGCTCGCTGCCCTGATTATCATTAAAAGTCATGACTGCCGATTTTTCTTTACTAAACTTCAAACCTAAGCTATCTCCCTCTTTACCACAGATGTCCATTAATCTCTGCAAGTCTTCCTTGCTGTCAGCCATAAGTACAATGTCATCTGCATACATCAGTCCTGGTAATGACTGTTTAATCCATTCTCCCTGCTTGAAATAGGAAAGGTTGAAGCCAAGTCCGCTCCTCTCTAATTTTTTCTCTAATCCTTGTAAATACAGCATGAACAACAGAGGTGACAGAGGGCACCCCTGCCTAAGCCCCTGCTGTATCTCTATAGGCCCAGATACCTTGTTTTCCCATTTTATAAGCACCCTGTTACTTTTATAGATATCTTTTAAAAGATTTCTTACTCCATCTTCCACCTCTAGAGTGCCCAGTATGTCCCACAAATCCTTTTGGATTACACTGTCATAGGCTCCCTTGATATCCAGAAAGGCAAGCCATAGGGGCCTGTGTTCCTTTTCTGCTATTTCAATACACTGTGTCAATGAGAACAGATTATCTTCTAACCTTCTTTGTTCGCACACTAGGAGCACACAGCCGCACTGCAGCGCTCCTAGCGGCAGCGGCCGACATTCATTGCAAACGGTGCCACTCGGGAGGCTGCGGTTGGCACACTAGCCAGTATAGTCTAGGCACTATAGTTCGGCTACAGTGTAACGTTTGTTCGGCCCACTCGACCATTGTCTATAATAGTACACTCTAGAAAAAACCATGGAGGAAGAAAAAAAAAACGGTCGCTGGCGTACGCAAGCAATGTCTCGTTCGTAGGTTCGTACATTGCGCTAGTTGTGTGCTGTTCTAAGCTGTTCTATACATTTATTTGATATCAACTAGCTGTGCCGACGCTGTTTGCCATGTGTTTTGTGTGATGTAGCGGTTTCGGTTTTGAAACCCACATAATCCGCACCCAGGGGACGCTGTTTGCAACTACGCCCGCCTATATAAGGACTTGTTTCCAAAACGAGTTCGTCTTATTATCCTGTCCCAGACTTCCTTAGGTCAATGTGTCTGTGAGTTTCCCGCGTGCCTTGCGTGGCATGCATGGCCGCCACGCCGATACAACAGTTTTGCATCAGTGGTTTGTGACTTCGGCTGTATTGCGTTTTTTCGCCGACGGCTTACTACCACAATGGCGGGGTCTGCGTTCGCTACCTTCGTTCTCGATCCGCCTTTGTACGTCGCACATTCGATAGCACTTTTTCAGGTAAGTGAAATACTTTGCACTTTGTTTTTCGTCAACAATGTCCGAATTTTTTTTAGGTGTTAACATTGAAGGTTGGGCTCTACTGCCTTGTTGGTTTTTGTCAGATTTTTTATACGCGGGTTCTGCATGTTTATAGTCTTTGTGGTTAACGTAGCATGAAACAACCGAAGGGAGTGCATTCAGCGAGGATACTCTGATCACAATCATGAGCCAGACTGTACTCGCCCTATCTTGTGTTCTTTTGTTCTTGCCTGGGTACGTTACACTGTAGCATTGCGCACGCGCATGTCACTATACAGCTTGTAAGTATAAACCGCATGCAGGCGATCTTGCGCGCGACAGCGACAAGCGACGCGATATAGAGATTGCTGTCGCGTTCGCTCGTCGCCTACAAGTCGTATGCGAGCGACGAGGCTAGCGACGTCTCCTCGGTGTTGCCGGTGTGAGGGCAGCAAGTACTCGCCGAAACTGGCGTGACGCGTGCTTTATTAATTTAAGTTCATGTGTTTTAGCGTAAAGAGAATAAATATTTCTAAACGTTTTGCACTACGTTATTATTCTTGCACATAACAAAATCTAGTCGTTCGCTCGTCCCGTGCGACAAGCGGTAGTACTTGACTGATGTATATTCAGTAATTTCAGTTCCGGCTTCGCGCTATTGGCTAGTCGCTCATAGCACTTCCGGGCGACGAATTCTAGATTTCCAGATCCGAGCGACAAGAACTAGCGATCTGCTCGCGCGATGGCCGGTTTCGTCGCTCAAAGCCGTCGCGCACAAAATCGCTCTCATGCTGTTTGGGCTGTAGCGTTCCCACCACAATGCTTACTTCTATGTAGAATGTACTAGAACCATTGTCTAGTACACTCTACTTCTATGCATTGTCAAATGCAATCGGTGGCTGATGCAAAATTGTAGTTTTTTTTTCTTTTTTTTTTTTACGACTAAGCTGCAAAAACTTGTAGCTTAGTACATGTTTTATCTGTGAGTGCAATCAGGACTACTTGTCGTTTAATGAATAACCGTGATTCACCTCATTTGTAATTGCTTATCTGGCTTTCAACTGACCTGATCTCTTATTTTGTTCTTCTCACTGTTTAGACGGCGGGACATCTTGGTGTCTGAGCGCCAGCTGGATGGGCGGGACCTCATCATTATGATCAGTGTAAGCCAATGTACTTTACCCTCTCTGATCCTCGCAGTGTATGTGGGTTAAGACCAGGTAGCACTTCACGGTAAAATACCTAGCATTTAGCAAACGAGCATTACAAAAAAAAAAAAGAAAATTACACTGGTCCCTAATCGGCTGCCACTATTGTTTCTCAGCACAGTGTACACGGTTTACTTCTACTACTTTGTTTTCCTAAGCCTTCCAAAACTCAACTGTAGGTCGTCAGTACTGTGTAAGAACTCTCAAATTAACTCTGTTGTGTCATGATTCACCAGTATTTCATACATGAGTAAAATTTTGCTACAACAGTGTACGTTGCACCTTGCTTTCCCAATGTGCAAATCTGTTCCAAGCCAGTATGTGATGAGTTTTGTATTGTAAAAGGTTTTCTGTGATTTAGTTTCTTCACAGGAATTTGCTGTACAGCATCAACGAGGAGTCTCATTTCGTATCTTTGTGTGTGCTGCAGGATGTATGTTTTGCTGCTTGGATTGATAAAACATGGGCCAAGGTTTCCATACAAGAACAAAGTTCAATTTGGCTGTACCACCATCAGTGCTTGGGTGGCGCCTGCCGAATGAATCATCGTAGGTAGGTTGTGCGGACTAGTCAACCTTACTCTGAGGGGATCGAACAATGACGTGCGATGGCGCATTTGTCTGAGATTGTGTTCTTGCCTGTCGGTGTAGCACACGCATGATGCTGCGGGTTCCAGCAGTGTGCAGAGCTGCTTTGCAAAAATTTTTCATAAATCTAATTTTACCCGTGCTGCTTTTTTTTTTTTTTTTTTTGTCATCTATTTCAGTAATATCAATCCGAGGTGTTATCAGAATTTAGCAACTTGTTTTTCTTGGCCCTCTGTCATGTTTCACCTTTCGCTAGGTGGACCATTACCTGAATAGTTTTTGTGTGTAGTAGCTTATTAGAGTTTTAGAATAGGGCCCCAAAGAGTTGTGCGGGTGTTAGCGTTGGGGCATTTAGTGAAGAGTTTTAGAGTAGGGCTTTCGGTTGCGAATAGCGTCTTGCATTTGCAGCGCTACCACGTCGTCAAAGAAACTATTATAAATATTAAAATAAACTATACCATTTTATGATAGCAAGAGTAATTTTGGCTTTTGTGGTTTTGCGTTTAATTACAATTGAAAGGTTATTCTATTAGTAGCAAGCGATTTGTTGCACTTAATTTTGAGTAACCAACTTCACGTGCCTTCACCAGCCAAGCTAATCCACATTAGGCCTACCAGCCAAGAAATCGACAATCGAATTCGGAATTAGCGGCGTCTAATTAATCAATATCATTACAAACGTTAGTTGAGAGAAAGCGATAACCGCAGTAACTTCTCTTAGCTTACGAACTTCACGCGTTACCATGAATCGAGTCGTTTGGTACTCGGTTCGAGCCGTCACTTCGATGGGTGCCACCATGTTTGTTGACGCAAAGCTTTTGGGGCTCCCGCTAAATCAGTGAAATAGCCTGCCCACTACAAAGCCCAAACGCAGTTTGCGTTTTGCGCATGCGCAGTGGTGTCGACGCAATTTCTTTGGGGCCCCAAAACGTTTGGGGACCCTATTCAACTCTCTATGAACTGCTAGTCAGTGCAGATGCTCAGAATTATCTGAGGCTATGGATGCACTGACGAACTTGCAACCTCTACAAATCGCTTTGCACTTTCTGGTGCAAACAGTATGTTCACACCCCTAAGACAGGGGGCAATGTACTCGTTTGATCACATGAGATTCTTCCAATTTTGTATGAGGTTTCATCCAAGGTTGCGCATTATTGGTGTGCGGTATTGCCCGAAGCCAATTAGGGTCTCATGAAAATAAATCAACAAAAGTGATTGACCCAACCCCAGAAGCACTGCATTGTGATACATGTGTTGCCTGCTTAACCTGTAATATGTCATGCTTAAGTATGAAAAAAAAAAGGGGGGGGGGGGGGGGGGCAGCTAGACAGTGCAAAATGCCAAACTTGGTTTCGGTCTAATTTACATGCGATATAACTTGCTAATCAAGATAGCAGATTGTTCACGTGCAAAATGGTTAACTGTTTTAAACTGATTATTATTTGCAGAGAGGCTTTCAGACTTGTTTGCCAAGTTCATAAGTGCCTTTTTAGCCACTAAACACCCTACTATATTAATTTGAAGGCACTTCTCTGTCTGACTCTGCTCTGCATTTTAATAACTATGTGCCAGGAAATTTACTAGTAATTAAGCATCATCACATACATACCTTAAGACACCGGTACTTTAAGACAAAGGAGGGCTTAAATTTATTTTTAATGTGAGGAAAAATTCTTGCTTGGCACATATTGCTAATTGAAGTTCCAATTTGCACATTCTGATTTCCTTGTCCTTTTTTTTTTTTTCTTCCTCGGTGCAGATTTTGCTTGCCTCATCGACAGGCGTGAACATATCAAGTGCACTTCACGCTTGTCGTTTCTCGCGGCCGGGAAGTGTCGCCGTCGGTCACCTGGGACTGATGGATGAGCAATTAGTCCCCAGACTGCAATGGGTCCTCGGCCTCGTGCATAGCTGAAACGGCAACGAGAGACCCTTGGTGTGTTTCCGTGAATTACCAGCGCCACCCGAACTACGACTAGTCCCGGCGCCGACTGCGACGCGCCAACCTGGAGCCCTTTCGAGACAACAGCCACCGACCCCTGGAAATGGTGGCTTCCGTGAACTGCCCGCTACGGAGAGGCGACTCTTGCAAAGGGTCAGCATCTACCAATCCTGTGGGAGCCAGATCAACGTTCGGTTCCCAAGGTGTCGACTGCTGCCTGTGTTCGGGGGCGACCTGGCAAGATTGGAGGCGGAGCCCAGCGGGAAACGATGGCACATCATGTTCGGGATATGGCGACCTGGTCCAAGATGGTGATTGGCTAAGAACTAAAGTGCATTGCCTCGTCGAGTGAAGGAGAGGAAACGAAAGGGATAAAACAATGGGACTTGAGTGTTGTGAAGACGCTCTATGTTGAATGCTTGGAGATGTAAACGCTACTACGTGCAAAGATGTTAGCATGTAGACTGCTCCAATATCATGAAGCCCTTCTTGTAAAATACCACATGTAAATTTGTATATAAAACAGTTTTTTGATCTCTCTGGATATCTCCTCCTCTTGGCACGGCACCACCCATGGAACCTTCGTGGCTGCTTGGCTTTCGCAACAGTGTCTAAAAAAAAAAAAAAAAATGACAGTATATTCTAATTTATCCTTCAGTTCTGGTAACATGCAATATGCAAGGGATTCACTAATGGAGGGTATGCCAAAGAACTGGCAATACTTAACAAGGGACACCCCCAAAGTAAGTTACAATTTACGTTTAAATGAAGCACTGACGTTGGGAAATATTTGTATTGCTGGATAGAGTGGTGTGCAGAGGGCTTTTCCAGATGTGAATCATTCTTTATTTTTAAGAATTCATTGTAGCACAGCATTCTGTTTCGTATACTTGTGTAATGCTATTCTGCCGGCTGTAACTGATAACAGGATGTCATCTCTGCCTGAACCGCAGCATCACTGACAAAAATGTTTCCCTGCGAGAAACTATTTCAGTTTGCAGGAGACCCAGCAGGGCAAAGTTTTCTCGACAGTGATGTGTTTCATGCAGAGGTGACATCGGCATACAATACAGATCTTGTTTTATATACAGAGTAATATTGACCGGTGGCATTCAATTGATTGCTCTAAGCAAAGTGCACTAGTCGACCAATCTGGCTGTGCTACACTATTCCTATGGTTCACATCTGGAAAAACAACCTGTGAATCACTCTACCCGACAATATAAATGTTTTTCTGGTGTCTGCGCCTCATTTCAAATAAATTGTGGACAAACCTCGTGTTACTCTAGCCGCTGCCACGAAAATTTAAGAGAATGTCTAATACAAGTCTTCAGTTCTTGTCAAGATGTCTGTTAGCCAACTTTTACGGTAACGCTAGCAGGGCTTCTGGGCTACGGGAGTACTTTTCGTCATTGAAGAATGGAGGGGAGCGCAGCGGAGGCCGGTGTTTGATTGCCAATAACTCCGCTTCTGCTGAATGCATTGAAATACTTTTTGTGGCAAAGCATTTCTGAAATAACCTATTTTCACTTCAAGTGTCTCTCCACTTCGATGAAAAGTGGTTCAGGGCCCCTTTAAAGTGAATAACAGTTATCGATATACATAATTACATTTACTGGGCCCTCTTTAGACAACATGGGGTGAACATTGTAAGCCATGTCAAAAGCAGAATTGCGAACGATGTGACACAGGATGAAGAAAAGAGGCAGAGGGCAGAGCACTCTGCCCTGTGCATCTTTTGTTCGTCCCGTGTCGTGCTGTTAAAAATTCTGCTATGTGACAAGATGTACCAGGCAGCCCAATGAACATGCTGCTATTGTGAAGTATAGCTGTTCCAAGTAAGCAGAGTGACTAATTAATGCTTGTACCAGGCCTAAGTTTTCTGAAAGTTAACTCGGACTAATGAAGCTTGGCCCAAAGGCATACAAAAATGGTGAATCTTATAAATTTTGAAGCATTGGGTAGACTTTAAACATTTACTTTCAAAGTGTGATCTTAAGTGTTTGCAAGTTCATCCAAGTATCTCATTGCATATTGTATGCAATAAGATACTTCAAAGATGCATTTGTAGAGCATATACAGGGTCTGTCCTGAAAATAATGTCAGTTAATTTATTGTGACGCGACTACGTCAGAGCGCAGTCTAACCGGTTGAAACTGGTAGAACATGCCCTTTTAGATCGGCAACTGTTTCGGTGGCACAAGGCCTTTGTGGAAGGCCGGAAAAAGGTCGAAGACTAGGACCGAGCCGGACGGCCATCCACGACCACCACGGCCGACAATGACACGAGTGAGGGAACTGTTAAACTCAGACCGACGATTAAGTGTTCGTTTAATGGCCGAGATGTTAAACATTCCGAAAACTCAAGTTCATGAAATCGTTACAAACGATATCGGCATGCAGAAGGTGTGCGAAAATGGTTCCAAAAGTGCTCGGTGACGACCAAAAGTCCCGCCACGTTGAAACGTGCTTAGAAAACCTCGACATTTGCAAACGTGATTGAAAATTTTTGGACAACATTATTACAGGTAACGAGACTTGTGTACTATTTGAATATGACCCGGAGTCCAAAAGGCAATCATTGGAGTGCACACGCACTCGGCCCCTCGCCAGAAGAAAGCCAGGATGAGTAAATTAAAGATCAAGATCATGCTTGTTTTTTTTTTTTTTTTACCTCCACGGACTGGTTCATCACGAGTTTGTAGAACCTGGAACCTGTAGAAATAGTATAACATAAATATAAGTTCTGAACTCACATGTAAACTGTTCAGATTTACACACTGGCATACATGTGCCTAAACATGTGTTGCATGAACATCAACTAGTGCAGAACTCTGGGATACGATACAACCATTGCTGAGGACATCGATGCAGGGGAGGATCCACAGAGTTGGAAGCCATAAAAAGGTAAAGGGAGGACTTGCTGCACACTCAATACTGTCAGTCGGCATGTCTTGACCGGGGAGGGGAGCCCACTAGATCCACCAGTGCATCGATGTCAGATGACCAAGCTGTTGACAGCCTGACTGACGCTTGTCGATGGTGTCGAAGTGATGATTTGAGCAATATTCAGGTGCGAGTCAAGTGACAGGGACATCAAATGAAGTAAGGCCAAACGGAGGGATGTATTGTTTGCAAAGTATAAAATACAGATGAGTGTGAGTACATGAAAGAGTATGATTTTACAACTACAGCTTTGTAGAATAATACCTCAATCTAAATAATGTTCACCTGTGGGGCGTCATTTCATCACACGCAAGTTGTTTCCAGCACTTCCAACTTTTATATTCAACATATCGTGGAGTGGAGTTGATATTTAAAAAGTTGAAGAACATGAATAGTTGCACGTGGCCAACACGGCTTGCCTTTGAGATCAACCCGCCAAGCCTTTTGAATACAAACCCCCAGCTGGCCTGGCAACAAAGCAAGTCCTGCCATGGATACCGGGTACAAGCACGTAGCATGCGGGAAAGAATGCTGTTGGATCTGCAACGGACACCCCATTTAACATTGCCGAGCACAACGGCGCTGCTAGATGGCAATTTCTGCACAGTATCGCTTTTCACACCCATCCTCTGGTAGAGTAATTGCATGTCAAGTAATCTGTAGGCTTACATGTAATGAAGCAACACATAATTGGTAGACGATGCAGGGTAATTTATAATTTTGATGCGTGTGATAGCTTGCAACAAGCCCTGTTGCGTTTTTGTCTTCGGTCAAAGCAATCGCTTATCTAGCTTATCGATCTGTGCCAAGTTTATGTTGGTCTCACAAGTTCCTTAAGGTATATTCGACACACTTCTGAAGAGTTTTCCTTTAGCCATGTCCTTAACATGGTACCTCAAGCAAACATAAGTGCATGCAATCTGTCTTACGATTGCAAACAAACCGCCACGGCACAACAGCATCGCAACGAATGTGCTCGGCAATGACAGATGCATGACTGGAAGATAGGAACTGATGTCAAGTGCAATCTAGTACAATGATTGTCAAAAAGTGTCATTTTTGCACACTAAATATGTGTGTTGGCTATTATATTCAGTGCTCTTGACTGCCAGTCCATAAGATAACAAATCTGGATGCTTGAGCGTTACCATATTTACTCACATGATGCTTGCACCACTACATGGCCAACAAAATTTTTTTTGCTCCAGTAATCGTGCCACCCTCAAAAATTGCTGCAGGGACAGTTATCTGCTTGTATCAATATCAGTGGTGACACCGACAAGTCGCTATACTTATTCATTTAGTGACACTCGGTTCATACGCAAATAAAGGGCCTTTGCAATTATTGATTGTGTTGAACCTGTGCTCATCAATCACGTAGCAATAAGTACTGAAGGTGGATCCACAGTGGCCATGAAGTGGAACTTGATGCGATACAATTCCCACTTGAGTGCATGAGCGTTTCCTTAAATGCTTATTGAAAGGTAAATATTTCAAGGATATTACAGATTTGTTCAACACAAGCTGCAATACCTCATTTCAATGCCTGTCTGCATTCAGCTGATCAAACTTGAATCACTGTCTCAACTTTTAAACACATTTGTGAGGCTAGCTTTAACCATGATACAGATGCTGCATGCCAGCTAGAAAACCGACCCTATAGCTTGGCATTGGTGCTGTAACATACTCTGCAGCTTCTCTGGCAATCCTATTACACTCTGGTCCTTTTGGGTATTATCCAAAAATGAAGGTGCATGTATTTAGCTGCTCCTCCTGTGCACACTCGACTCTTGCCAAAGCTGCAGTGAATGCCGAGGAAATCACGCATGTGGGTGGAGCACAAAAAAAAAAAAAAAAAAAAAAACATAATTGTGACACAATCATTCAGTGGGAAGAGAATGTGAAAGTGAAATGAACAACCAATTCACCTCAAGTAGCTGCTCGCCGTTTTTGTTGAATGGCTCGCCATTAAGCTTATTGATGAGCTGGGCCACACCTAGGACTAGACGATTGGCATTGTAAATTGGGATGCAGATCAGATGGACTTGTGTTGGAACGAGCTCCCTTCATCCACCTGCAGCATTAGTGATGCCAAAACAAGCGTGTTAGCAGCATTGCATGGTGGGTGCCAATTAAGTCAAGAAAGTACAGTATAATCAACATTATACTTTTCATACAAGACGATAGTAATTTGATGACTTCAGAACCTTACGAGACATAGCACGAGGTTCCATTACCATTAAAACATGTGCAAATGCAGCGAGGGTCACAACACTGTTAACAATTTCAAATGAATTTTGGTCAACAGAAGTTCTTGGATGCGCACCAAAAGTAACATATAAATTCTGCATAGTGCTGCAGCTGCAAAATGCAGCTTAAGCAGTAGGTCAACATGTATTTGGCTGTAAAAGATCAAAATAAGGCCCATATATTCTGTATTGAAATACAGGGCCTTCATGTAGAAGAAATTTAATGAGCTATTACAGTCTGTTTTGCAAGTGGTGCTGCTGTTCTATCCACAAGCATAAATTTATACAGCTCTCAGTTGCAAAGAGGAAAGAGGTCTATATTAAATCAATCTTGCCAAAGTGCATACGCTAAAGAGACATGCAGCAAAAAAGAGGAATGTGTGTGTTATTTTGGTGAGATGTGCAATCATGTTCTGGATATTGTCCAGTGGATAACTATGCACTGCAACAAAAGTTACTAGAGCTACATACAAAATGAGTAAAATAGTTTGGGAGCTTTGTATAGTGTCTGAGCAATGCAATGAGATGCTTCAAAGATGTGTTTGTGGAGCATATATGTACAAACAGAAGGAGCACACAAAGGTACTTTTGCTAATTATCTCTCATTTTTATTTTATGAACATTATCACTCCTGTACGTGTCATTTCCTTTTATGTGTACACATATGTCCAATAAAAATCTACATTTCATTGTAGATGTATACATAATTATTTTCTTTTGCATACTTTCTGCAATGAGTTGGTTCCTTATGACAGCTAGTGATATGTGCTAACAAAGTTGCCCATGCCATCTATTCACATTTAATAATGTGTTGTGGTGGGTGATATGATATGATATTCTGTGATATGATGGAATACTGCACTGCGAAGCAATACTGAGGACAAGGACGTAAAGAGGTAGGAAACTAGACACACATGAAGTGCAGAAACTAACAGCTGTTTAATGACAGCGACGAAAAAAACTATACGCAGCGAGAGCTGTGTTCCATCATATACACATTTAGTTGCAAGCAAATTTCAATGTTTCCTAGGTCAGCCCTCTATCGGACAAAGACTGTTAAATAGAGGTTATATTTTTTTTTAATTGTTGCACATCTTTTAGTTGCCTTTGCCATATACTTGAATCAGCCCTTAATGGAAGGCCCATAATAGCAGAATGAGAAGACTCATTAAAGAATGGAAACGACTATTAGTGATGCTATACTTGCGGACAACTTTCTGTGGCAATGAAGGGTAAGCTATGGAGGCAAAAAGTGCTTTAAAAGAGCACTTTTTAAAAAAATGTACCCGTTTTCATCCGCATTAGTTAAGCTGGGTGAGAAAAAAAATAGCATCTTAGTAACAACAGCAAAATAAAACAAAATAAACCACTTAGTGTAAAATTTGACTTATTATTCTGCTGTATTCCTTGATAGTTTGCTGTTTGCAACCTGATGCGATGCCAAGATCGAAGAAGGTGTTTAGGAAACGTCGCTTCTGCGGCAATCAGCATGCGTCAACTGTTACTGAAGTGCAATCGCCCGAGAGGAGCCCGACAGCCAGACAAGCGCCCACCACCAACGTGGCTTCTTCAAAGCTGTCACATTCGCCAGCGTGTATTGACAGTGAAAAGGTGACTTTTACTGACGGTGGCTATGGACTGCTTGACATTGACCTTTTGAGTGTTGCTATTACTGAAAGCTGTGTGGAGGAAACATGCAACTGGTAGACAACACCACGATGCGTGTAGGAGTTGTCTGCACTTATTCTCTTGATTGCAAGTGCTCATTTTCCCAACAATTTGCTACATCGAAGAAAACAGCGGCCGGTCTTTGCGAAGCAAACGTTCGGATTGTCTATGCGCTGCGATGTATCGGAGCGCTGTTAAGCCAATTTATCACCAACTTGCTAATCCCGAATTACTTGCTAAATGCCTCCTTGGCAAAACTCAAAACCCCAACGAGTCCCTTCCACGTTTGAGTGAATGCAAAGCCATTGCATGTGGAAGCTACGCTAATTCAGTCAGTATCCCTTCTAAGAAACCAAAAGTGCTGTCACATGCAGCTGGGATACTTGGTGCAGTAACACACGCGCAGAAGCTCCGCCCCCGTAACTTTCCCTTCATTGTCACAGAAAGTTGTCCGCGAGTAGAAGCGCAGACCTTTGGATCGAACCGGTCATCCTTATAGGCGTCAGGTATGTTGAGAGTCTGCAAGAAAAGAAGAGAAGGGCTATAATGACATATGATACTCGATCTTAATGAATGTATAATATAGTATAACTGTGGCCATTTCGCTGAAACGTCAAAGCATTGACAACGATTTCTAAGTATTCAAATATTACATGAAGTGTCAGACTTGTAGTTTTATGGGCAGTATACGTTACAGTAAACATTCGCTTACTAACTAAATATGCGTGGTGTCCCATGGCCAAACACGAATATGAACTTGATGACACCGAGCACTCACAGTCACAAAGCTGGCATGATGAGCAGCGGTGGCAGTGGGGAGTGCGCATTCCTTGTCCCAAAGCTAACATTCCCGCACTGCCACTTCTTTATTTTGCCATTTCGCGATGCTGGATCTCTGAAGCTCAGCAGATCATATGGCTTCCAACAATGGCCATGTGGGCCACTTGCGACATAGCAAGGCGGGAGCGACGATGCGAACATGCTGCAAGTGTCCATATAATTGCCATTGTATGAAAAGTTGATGCATGATTAGGGCACTGACCAAAATTCAATTTGCATCATGAATGATATCCAAGCGACATTAATATCTGTAAGCAAGAAATTTACTAATCGTATTGCATACCAATTTCCTTATCAGTACGCGCTTATACATTTATATAATGCCACAAATTATTCTATACATATTCCTGGCATATGAGGACAGCTATCAGTGATAGTGGTGCCATTATTTGACCAGTGCTCCTCACTGTCTGTTTCTTTTATTTTTTTTCTGTGTTGGAATGGGCAAGCAGTAGAATAAGCAATGCAACATCCAGTACATACCTGACCAGTTGCGACCACTGACCCTGTGATACCAGTGTTAATGGGAAAGCTGCCTTCATATGGGCAGCTTATCGCTGCTATTATATAGAGCTATGCGGCCCCGGCCGACATCGTACCACTTTTCAATTTGCGGTGTGCGGGTGCGTTTTGTGCGATTCACGCACTGCGGCGACGTCGGGAATTGCGCCGACGAGTAGGCGACCGCTCGCAGAGGCAAAGTCCGAAACCGCGTCAGCCGGGGCGGCGCGCGCAAGCGACGTTCAGCGCAACTTTTCCGTGGAAATACCGAAAGCGGCTCGCACGTTTGCCATGAATCGGTGAGCTGGGGCACCGTGGTGCACGCGAGAGGTGGAAACACCGCTTGAAAAGCAAAAATGAGGAATTTCTTTCGGCGCTAACTGCCGGCGGTGGCAGAGAATAGAGGTCATAAAAGGAAGTCATGCGCTTCACCGTAACATCAGTCCAGAAACAGATTACAGTGGTGCTTAGCTACAAATCTTGATAAAAATGATACACTCGCTAGATGCAGCTGGGGAGGCTTACCGACTATATATTCTAGGTGAAATGCTTAACCGGTCTAACTGGGTTATCCCCCAATACCCTTATATAAGCTGTTTGGACCAACAGCTTTTATTGCTTATTGCTTTTATTTGCACGGTGCTTAAGTCCTATATTGAAACACTGAACTGAGTGAGTACCAGTTCCATATTTAAGTATGGCAAATCTCCCACAAAAAGACTCTTTATCCACAGCATCATTAAATCCACCGCAGATAAATTACGCTGTGACATAGGAGGAACTTGCAACAAAATGCTAATAGGCTGAACCAACAATGGAATATTGTAGTGTTGAGATTACTTAATTGATGAGAAAAATCTAGATTCAACTATTCCATCACAAAAATAAGAATTCCGCATATAAAAAAAATCACTTCAACTCACAAAACCATGTTTGTAATTTATTATGTGGAGCTAATGCACTAATAACTGTAAATCTAAGCATTGAGACGGAGAACAGCTGTGATACCAAGCTTCTCTATGTGCAGTGATGCACTGGTACCTACCAACTAACCTCACATTTCACCTCACCACATGGCAATAATCACGTCATGAATAAGACGAAGATTTCCATTTTGTGACCAGGAGCTCGACCAGGCCTTATTACAGTCCTTTCCAGCTGTTTTAATGAAAATGGCAACATGTTTGGAGTTGCCAATTGTAATGAAATGGACACAATTGGAACTGATTGGAAAATCCCTAGTTCTAACTGGTTACGATTGAGTCAAAGTGAATCCAATTGAGTCCAATTGGACTTGGTTCCAACCAAGTGGGAATTCATTACCTGAAATCATGCAACCAATTGAGTGCGATTGGATTTGCCAGTTTGAACCAGCTAGGGGCCCACCTTACATTCCCAACTACTAAGTCTAATTGGACTACCAATAGGAATAAACTAGAACGTAACCAACTGGAAAATCATATTTCCAGTGTATGAACCCATTCAAAGTAATTGGAATGAGTTATAGCTATATGTGCATGCAGTACTAAGGCAAACCTGTTTCTGACAGCTGGAATCCTATTTAGGTTTGCTTTGAGGGGGCCTGGTATATATATATGTGTATTGGTATTGCCCGTTGGCACAATTGGTCATTCCAACCAATTGGTACCTATTGAGTACAATTGGTCACTCCAACAAAAACAAATTGGTCACGTTCCAGCTGGTCTAACTGGTCCAATTATGTACTAACTTATGATTGGAAATTTTCCCATTGGTACCAATTGGAAAATTCCCAATTGGAGTCAATTGCCCTTTTTGACAGGAGTGGCATCTGTGGCAAAAAGGAAAAAGCACAGTCAGTGGTCAGACGTCGTCAGAACCCGATTTTCTCCGGCAGCTGCAAGTCATCGTGAGTGACGACCCAGGAAAGTCAATGCGGGCCATTGCAAAGGAGCTCCAAGTCGAAGAGTCGACTGTCAGGCTCGCTGTGTATGAGTATTTGAGGTACCATTCCTATTGTAATGAGGAGCGGGCAATTTATGTCCGATAAAACTCAAAGAATCGTCTGCCCAGGTGTAAGCGCTTGTTATAAGCAAGCTGAAGAGACCTGAGGAGCCTGGAATGCTCTGTTTTTTTTTTTTTTTTTTTTTCAGATGAAAAGAACTTTGACCAAGACCAAAAAGTTAACCGCCGTAAAGACAGGTGGCCTTATGCAAGCACTGATGAGGTGCCTACAGTGATGCACACAAAATTTATGTCGTCTGTGATGGTGTTAGCCGTCATCAGCAACGAGGGTGACGTCATGCCGCCCCACTTTTTTGCAGAATGACTCCGCGTTAATGGTGCCACGTACGTGAAGGTGCTTGCCCCCGTTGTAAAGCCCTGGATGGAGACTGTTTCGAAAGGAAGACCTTATGTCTTTCAGCAATAAGATTTGGCTCCTGCCCACACCGCCTGCGTCACCCAGGAGTGGCTGGCTGACAACTTCTACGACCACGTCACTCCCAACTTGTGGCGTCCTAGTTCTCCAGATTTAAATCCGCTCGACTACTGTACTATGTCTGGAGCGTCGTTGAGAGAGAGGTCAACAAACAGCCACATAATACAAAAGACTCACTGAAGGCCACCATTGCCGACTCAATGGCCAACATCTCTAAGGACCACCTGATCCGTGCATGCAGCCGTTTCCGAAGATGAATTGAATCGGTTATTACTGCGGATGGTGGATTCATTGAGTAATTGCGGAAATAAACTGTAAGAGAAGTATTTCTCAAAGTTTGGTGAAAATATGCCTATTTTTGCTGGAGATATTCTTCTCTGCCTGAAGCCAACATTGTGTTCTCAAATACCTCGCGCACCCAGTATATATATATAACAGGAAAACGAGTAAACACATAAGATTCGAATTATACAATGTTAGCTAGGGCATTCTTGATTAGGTGGTGATTTCTGATGGAAATTACATGAGGAGGAAGGCGATTCCACTCTTCTGATGTCTGTGGTAAGAATGATTGAAAAAAAGTGTCAGTTCTGCAAAAAGGAATTCAAACTTTTTCTGCGTGATCTAAGCTAGATGAAACATACAGAGATCGGTCTTTTCATGAATAAAGACTTGGCAAACCAGAAAAGCCACAAGAACGAGAGATGTGAGCATTTTAACACTGTCAGCTCAGAACTAATAGTATGTTGATCAGCAATGATTACGTTGCATTTTCAAACGACCCCAAAACTCAGCTCAGTGAGTTTTGAGAAAATTTTCTGCACAAAAATGGCCAAATCACGTGAAAATATGTTGAAATCCATAAAATCACACTGACATACCGGCACTGCAGTTTTGAAATTCAAGAAAAGAAACTTTGGCCTTGCTAGTAGCCCACCTTTTCCCATCAAATAAATGCACAATGTTGAAAGAATACTATAACTGTCTCAACTGATATAGTGTTGCTCTTAATTTAGTGTTCCTTTAAGTGAAAATATTGCATATCATATCTATATCATAATTATTTAAAGGTGGAATTGGTTTAAGAGACCAATATTAAACGTTACTGCAATATATAGACTGGAAAAAAACTGCAGCATAAAAATGAAGATATCTATCTCTATGTCAACAGCTGCAACATGCGAGCCATGGCCGAAGCACTCTCCCGGAATCTAAAAAGGTTGCTCCCAGTTGAGCTGGCAGTGCTAATCTGCGACACTCTCGAGAAAAATGTGGAAAAAGTTTCATCTTTCCAACAATGTGCACACACCTGTGCTTTCCGTCGTCTGCTTTCTTTGCGGAGTGATAATAAACTGCCCAGGCACACTCAGTGGCATCTGCCCATCGCAAATGTCATCTGTCATCTTTCTCAAATGCCGCTCTGAATCCATTGCAAAAAAAAAAAAAAAAAAAAAAATGAGAATAGTTATACGAGGCTAGGGCAGCAGTGCGCCATGACGAAGCACGCTGCACTGAAGGCTAAGGACGTTGTGCTGCCCGGCAGACCAGTGTAATCTTGCGCGCTACACAAAGAAAGAAGACAAAAGAAGGAATGGAGGCATGTGCACTGCTAGAATGGTGAAACCCCGCCACTTTTTTTTGAGCGCCACACATTCGCACCATCAGCTCGACTGAGAGGGCACTCCAGCCACTGCTAGTGTGTTGCAGCTCATGCTGAAAGCAATATACATGCATGTATACCCTAGGTGAAAATTTGAAGTGGGATTTCAAGTGGTTTCAAGTGGTCCCATGCACTTGCTTTCAAGTGGCCATTAAAGTGGTACCACTTGGACCACAACACGTTCCACTTGCCGCCAAGTGGTTTCTAAAGTGGTCCCACTTGCTTTCAAGTGGCCATTAAAGTGGTACCACTTGGTCCACAACAGGTTACACTTGCTGCCAAGTGGTTTCTAAAGTGGTCCCACTTGCCTTCAAGTGGCCATTAAGACCCAATTGAACCACCTAAACTTGGACCACAACGGGTTCCACTTGTAACCAAGAGGTTTTTAAAGTGTCCGGCCAGCTAATTTCAATTAAGTGACCATTAAGATGGTGCCACTTGGACCACAAATTTGGTTCCCACTTTCCCACCGATTACCACAACAAATTCCACTAGTTGCCAAGTGGTTCCCACACAGTTCCAAATTACTACCACTTCCATTTACTAGCAAGTATTTCCTTAGTTTGCTCTTTTTGACCATGTGGCTACTAAAATTGTAAAAAGCCTTCAAAACAGAAGAAAGTGCCACATGACTAGTTGCGTGGTTCTTTATGCGGGCTCCTTGAAGGCTTGGAAAAAAACTTTATGCAGCACGTATTGAGAAAGGGACATGGATCAGAAGTGGATGGTCTGCAATTTTGTAATTGACAATTTTGTTCTGAATATATTTGACAACGTAATAACTGATTACGTAATTAAGGGGAATACAGTATACTCTGACTTGCTGCGAGCGACAACAGACATTAGCTTGTTCAGGCTCAGCTATGTGGCACTCGCATATTTTTAAATTATGGCACAAGTTATGGGGGACACCACTGTATAAATTGACAGCATTTGATTCAGGTGGCCACTAAAGCAGCACGTGCATGAACACTCATAGCACACAACTTAGGTATTTGGTGCAGTGGTGGTTTAATTCAAGCTTTACAGAATGAGTTAAGCATGTTAAAGTTCTAAAACATTAAACACACGCTGCATGCACTTGCAGTAATTGCTGACACTTTGCTGTACTTCAAATAATTTATTCAGTATACAAAAAGGAACAAACAAGACTACATATATTTGCAACACAATTTACACAATAATGATGTAATACACGTGAAAATGGAGCACATGAAACTTTTAGTCTTGCAAAAAGTCAACGTTGACTTTTGCAAGACTAAAAGTTTCATGTGCTCCATTTTCGTAATTACATCATTATTGTGTAAATTGTGTTGCAAATATATGTAGTCTTGTTTGTTCCTTTTTGTATACTGAATAAATTATTTGAAGTACAGCAAAGTGTCAGCAATTACTGCAAGTGCATGCAGCGTGTGTTTAATGTTTTAGAACTTTAACATGCTTAACTCATTCTGTAAAGCTTGATTAAAACCACCACTGCACCAAATACCTAAGTTGTGTGCTACGAGTGTTCATGCACGTGCTGCTTTAGTGGCCACCTGAATCAAATGCTGTCAATTTATACAGTGGTGTCCCCCATAACTTGTGCCATAATTTAAAAATATGCGAGTGCCACATAGCTGAGCCTGAACAAGCTAATGTCTGTTGTCGCTCGCAGCAAGTCAGAGTATACTGTATTCCCCTTAATTACGTAATCAGTTATTACGTTGTCAAATATATTCAGAACAAAATTGTCAATTACAAAATTGCAGACCATCCACTTCTGACCCATGTCCCTTTCTCAATACGTGCTGCATAAAAGTTTTTTTCCAAGCCTTCAAGAAGCCCGCATAAAGAACCACGCAACTAGTCATGTGGCACTTTCTTCTGTTTTGAAGGCTTTTTACAATTTTAGTAGCCACATGGTCAAAAAGAGCAAACTAAGGAAATACTTGCTAGTAAATGGAAGTGGTAGTAATTTGGAACTGTGTGGGAACCACTT
Source organism: Dermacentor silvarum (assembly GCF_013339745.2). Lineage (NCBI taxonomy): Eukaryota > Metazoa > Arthropoda > Arachnida > Ixodida > Ixodidae > Dermacentor > Dermacentor silvarum. Next base: position 242,595,643 of record NC_051154.1, read on the forward strand.
GGCAACTAGTGGAATTTGTTGTGGTAATCGGTACCATCTTAATGGCCACTTGAAGGCAAGTGGGAACCAAATTTGTGGTCCAAGTGGTACCATCTTAATGGTCACTTAATTGAAATTAGCTGTCCGGACACTTTAAAAACCACTTGGTTACAAGTGGAACCCGTTGTGGCTGATTCAAGTATATGGCAAAGGCAACTAAAAGATGTGCAACAATTAAAAAAAAATATAACCTCTATTTAACAGTCTTTGTCCGATAGAGGGCTGACCTAGGAAACATTGAAATTTGCTTGCAACTAAATGTGTATATGATGGAACACAGCTCTCGCTGCGTATAGTTTTTTTCGTCGCTGTCATTAAACAGCTGTTAGTTTCTGCACTTCATGTGTGTCTAGTTTCCTACCTCTTTACGTCCTTGTCCTCAGTATTGCTTCGCAGTGCAGTATTCCATCATATGACAGAATATCATATATCACCCACCACAACACATTATTAAATGTGAATAGATGGCATGGGCAACTTTGTTAGCACATATCACTAGCTGTCATAAGGAACCAACTCATTGCAGAAAGTATGCAAAAGAAAATAAATATGTATACATCTACAATGAAATGTAGATTTTTATTGGACATATGTGTACACATAAAAGGAAATGACACGTACAGGAGTGGATAATGTTCATAAAATAAAAATGAGAGATAATTAGCAAAAGTACCTTTGTGTGCTCCTTCTGTTTGTACATATATGCTCCACAAACACATCTTTGAAGCATCTCATTGCATTGCTCAGACACTATACAAAGCTCCCAAACTATTTTACTCATTTTGTATGTAGCTCTAGTAACTTTTGTTGCAGTGCATAGTTATCCACTGGACAATATCCAGAACATGATTGCACATCTCACCAAAATAACACACACATTCCTCTTTTTTGCTGCATTCTCTTTAGCGTATGCACTTTGGCAGATTGATTTAATATAGACCTCTTTCCTCTTTGCAACTGAGAGCTGTATAAATTTATGCTTGTGGATAGAACAGCAGCACCACTTGCAAAACAGACTGTAATAGCTCATTAAATTTCTTCTACATGAAGGCCCTGTATTTCAATACAGAATATATGGGCCTTATTTTGATCTTTTACAGCCAAATACATGTTGACCTACTGCTTAAGCTGCATTTTGCAGCTGCAGCACTATGCAGAATTTATATGTTACTTTTGGTGCGCATCCAAGAACTTCTGTTGACCAAAATTCATTTGAAATTGTTAACAGTGTTGTGACCCTCGCTGCATTTGCACATGTTTTAATGGTAATGGAACCTCGTGCTATGTCTCGTAAGGTTCTGAAGTCATCAAATTACTATCGTCTTGTATGAAAAGTATAATGTTGATTATACTGTACTTTCTTGACTTAATTGGCACCCACCATGCAATGCTGCTAACACGCTTGTTTTGGCATCACTAATGCTGCAGGTGGATGAAGGGAGCTCGTTCCAACACAAGTCCATCTGATCTGCATCCCAATTTACAATGCCAATCGTCTAGTCCTAGGTGTGGCCCAGCTCATCAATAAGCTTAATGGCGAGCCATTCAACAAAAACGGCGAGCAGCTACTTGAGGTGAATTGGTTGTTCATTTCACTTTCACATTCTCTTCCCACTGAATGATTGTGTCACAATTATGTTTTTTTTTTTTTTGTTTTTTTTTGTGCTCCACCCACATGCGTGATTTCCTCGGCATTCACTGCAGCTTCGGCAAGAGTCGAGTGTGCACAGGAGGAGCAGCTAAATACATGCACCTTCATTTTTGGATAATACCCAAAAGGACCAGAGTGTAATAGATTGCCAGAGAAGCTGCAGAGTATGTTACAGCACCAATGCCAAGCTATAGGGTCGGTTTTCTAGCTGGCATGCAGCATCTGTATCATGGTTAAAGCTAGCCTCACAAATGTGTTTAAAAGTTGAGACAGTGATTCAAGTTTGATCAGCTGAATGCAGACAGGCATTGAAATCAGGTATTGCAGCTTGTGTTGAACAAATCTGTAATATCCTTGAAATATTTACCTTTCAATAAGCATTTAAGGAAACGCTCATGCACTCAAGTGGGAATTGTATCGCATCAAGTTCCACTTCATGGCCACTGTGGATCCACCTTCAGTACTTATTGCTACGTGATTGATGAGCACAGGTTCAACACAATCAATAATTGCAAAGGCCCTTTATTTGCGTATGAACCGAGTGTCACTAAATGAATAAGTATAGTGACTTGTCGGTGTCACCACTGATATTGATACAAGCAGATAACTGTCCCTGCAGCAATTTTTGAGGGTGACACGATTACTGGAGCAAAAAAAAATCTTGTTGGCCATGCAGTGGTGCAAGCATCATGTGAGTAAATATGGTAACGCTCAAGCATCCAGATTTGTTATCTTATGGACTGGCAGTCAAGAGCACTGAATATAATAGCCAACACACATATTTAGTGTGCAAAAATGACACTTTTTGACAATCATTGTACTAGATTGCACTTGACATCAGTTCCTATCTTCCAGTCATGCATCTGTCATTGCCGAGCACATTCGTTGCGATGCTGTTGTGCCGTGGCGGTTTGTTTGCAATCGTAAGACAGATTGCATGCACTTATGTTTGCTTGAGGTACCATGTTAAGGACATGGCTAAAGGAAAACTCTTCAGAAGTGTGTCGAATATACCTTAAGGAACTTGTGAGACCAACATAAACTTGGCACAGATCGATAAGCTAGATAAGCGATTGCTTTGACCGAAGACAAAAACGCAACAGGGCTTGTTGCAAGCTATCACACGCATCAAAATTATAAATTACCCTGCATCGTCTACCAATTATGTGTTGCTTCATTACATGTAAGCCTACAGATTACTTGACATGCAATTACTCTACCAGAGGATGGGTGTGAAAAGCGATACTGTGCAGAAATTGCCATCTAGCAGCGCCGTTGTGCTCGGCAATGTTAAATGGGGTGTCCGTTGCAGATCCAACAGCATTCTTTCCCGCATGCTACGTGCTTGTACCCGGTATCCATGGCAGGACTTGCTTTGTTGCCAGGCCAGCTGGGGGTTTGTATTCAAAAGGCTTGGCGGGTTGATCTCAAAGGCAAGCCGTGTTGGCCACGTGCAACTATTCATGTTCTTCAACTTTTTAAATATCAACTCCACTCCACGATATGTTGAATATAAAAGTTGGAAGTGCTGGAAACAACTTGCGTGTGATGAAATGACGCCCCACAGGTGAACATTATTTAGATTGAGGTATTATTCTACAAAGCTGTAGTTGTAAATCATACTCTTTCATGTACTCACACTCATCTGTATTTTATACTTTGCAAACAATACATCCCTCCGTTTGGCCTTACTTCATTTGATGTCCCTGTCACTTGACTCGCACCTGAATATTGCTCAAATCATCACTTCGACACCATCGACAAGCGTCAGTCAGGCTGTCAACAGCTTGGTCATCTGACATCGATGCACTGGTGGATCTAGTGGGCTCCCCTCCCCGGTCAAGACATGCCGACTGACAGTATTGAGTGTGCAGCAAGTCCTCCCTTTACCTTTTTATGGCTCCCAACTCTGTGGATCCTCCCCTGCATCGATGTCCTCAGCAATGGTTGTATCGTATCCCAGAGTTCTGCACTAGTTGATGTTCATGCAACACATGTTTAGGCACATGTATGCCAGTGTGTAATCTGAACAGTTTACATGTGAGTTCAGAACTTATATTTATGTTATATTATTTCTACAGGTTCCAGGTTCTACAACTCGTGATGAACCAATCCGTGGAGGTAAAAAAAAAAAAAAAACAAGCATGATCTTGATCTTTAATTTGCTCATCCTGGCTTCTTCTGGCGAGGGGCCGAGTGCGTGTGCCACTCCAATGATTGCCTTTTGGACTCCGGGTCATATTCAAATAGCACCCAATCTCGTCACCTGTAATAATGTTGTCCAAAAATTTTCAATCACGTTTGCAAATGTCGAGGTTTTCTTGGCACGTTTCAACGTGGCGGGACTTTTGGTCGTCACCGAGCACTTTTGGAACCATTTTCGCACATCCTTCTGCATGCCGATATCGTTTGTAACGATTTCATGAACTTGAGTTTTCGGAATGTTTAACATCTCGGCCATTAAACGAACACTTAATCGTCGGTCTGAGTTTAACAGTTCCCTCACTCGTGTCATTGTCGGCCGTGGTGGTCGTGGATGGCCGTCCGGCTCGGTCCTAGTCTTCGACCTTTTTCCGGCCTTCCACAAAGGCCTTGTGCCACCGAAACAGTTGCCGATCTAAAAGGGCATGTTCTACCAGTTTCAACCGGTTAGACTGCGCTCTGACGTAGTCGCGTCACAATAAATTAACTGACATTATTTTCAGGACAGACCCTGTATATGCTCTACAAATGCATCTTTGAAGTATCTTATTGCATACAATATGCAATGAGATACTTGGATGAACTTGCAAACACTTAAGATCACACTTTGAAAGTAAATGTTTAAAGTCTACCCTAATGCTCAAATTTAAAAGATTCACCCATTTTTGTATGCCTTTGGGCCCAAGCTTTCATTAGTCCGAGTTAACTTTCAGAAAAACTTAGGCCTGGTACAAGCATTAATATTAGTCCTACTCTGCTTACTTGGAAACAGCTATACTTCACAATAGCAGCATGTTCATTGGGCTGCCTGGTCCATCTTGTCACATAGCAGAATTTTTTAACAGGCACGACACGGGACGACGAAAAAGATGCACATGGCAGAGTGCCTGCACCTCTGCCTCTTTTCTTCATCCTGTGTCACATCGTTCGCCAATTCTGCTTTTGACATGGCTTACCAATGTTCACCCCATGTTGTCTAAAGAGGGCCCAGTAAAGTGTAATTATGTATATCGATAACTGCTTATTCACTTTAAAGGGGCCCTGAACCACTTTTCATCGAAGTGGAGAGACCACTTGAAGTGAAATAGGTTATTTCAGCAATGCTTTGCCACAAAAAGTATTTCAATGCATTCAGCAGAAGCGGAGTTATTGGCAATCAAACACGGCCTCCGCTGCGCTCCCCTCCATTCTTCAATGACGAAAAGTACTCCCGTAGCCCAGAAGCCCTGCTAGCGTTACCGTAAAAGTTGGCTAACAGACATCTTGACAAGAACTGAAGACTTGTATTAGACATTCTCTTAAATTTTCGTGGCAGCGGCTAGAGTAACACGAGGTTTGTCCACAATTTATTTGAAATGAGGCGCAGACACCAGAAAAACATTTATATTGTCGGGTAGAGTGATTCACAGGTTGTTTTTTCCAGATGTGAACCATAGGAATAGTGTAGCACAGCCAGATTGGTCGACTAGTGCACTTTGCTTAGAGCAATCAATTGAATGCCACCGGTCAATATTACTCTGTATATAAAACAAGATTCTGTATTGTATGCCGATGTCACCTCTGCATGAAACACATCACTGTCGAGAAAACTTTGCCCTGCTGGGTCTCCTGCAAACTGAAATAGTTTCTCGCAGGGAAACATTTTTGTCAGTGATGCTGCGGTTCAGGCAGAGATGACATCCTGTTATCAGTTACAGCCGGCAGAATAGCATTACACAAGTATACGAAACAGAATGCTGTGCTACAATGAATTCTTAAAAATATCGATTCACATCTGGAAAAGTACTCTGCACACCACTCTATCCAGCAATACAAATATTTCCCAACGTCAGTGCTTCATTTAAACGTAAATTGTAACTTACTTTGGGGGTGTCCCTTGTTAAGTATTGCCAGTTCTTTGGCATACCCTCCATTAGTGAATCCCTTGCATATTGCATGTTACCAGAACTGAAGGATAAATTAGAATATACTGTCATTTTTTTTTTTTTTTTAGACACTGTTGCGAAAGCCAAGCAGCCACGAAGGTTCCATGGGTGGTGCCGTGCCAAGAGGAGGAGATATCCAGAGAGATCAAAAAACTGTTTTATATACAAATTTACATGTGGTATTTTACAAGAAGGGCTTCATGATATTGGAGCAGTCTACATGCTAACATCTTTGCACGTAGTAGCGTTTACATCTCCAAGCATTCAACATAGAGCGTCTTCACAACACTCAAGTCCCATTGTTTTATCCCTTTCGTTTCCTCTCCTTCACTCGACGAGGCAATGCACTTTAGTTCTTAGCCAATCACCATCTTGGACCAGGTCGCCATATCCCGAACATGATGTGCCATCGTTTCCCGCTGGGCTCCGCCTCCAATCTTGCCAGGTCGCCCCCGAACACAGGCAGCAGTCGACACCTTGGGAACCGAACGTTGATCTGGCTCCCACAGGATTGGTAGATGCTGACCTTTGCAAGAGTCGCCTCTCCGTAGCGGGCAGTTCACGGAAGCCACCATTTCCAGGGGTCGGTGGCTGTTGTCTCGAAAGGGCTCCAGGTTGGCGCGTCGCAGTCGGCGCCGGGACTAGTCGTAGTTCGGGTGGCGCTGGTATTCACGGAAACACACCAAGGGTCTCTCGTTGCCGTTTCAGCTATGCACGAGGCCGAGGACCCATTGCCGTTCCGGGGACTAATTGCTCATACCATCAGTCCCAGGTGACCGACGGTGACACTTCCCGGCCGCGAGAACGACAAGCGTGAAGTGCACTTGATATGTTCACGCCTGTCGATGAGGCAAGCAAAAATCTGCACCGAGGAAGAAAAAAAAAAAAGGACAAGGAAATCAGAATGTGCAAATTGGAACTTCAATTAGCAATATGTGCCAAGCAAGAATTTTTCCTCACATTAAAAATAAATTTAAGCCCTCCTTTGTCTTAAAGTACCGGTGTCCTTAAGGTATGTATGTGATGATGCTTAATTACTAGTAAATTTCCTGGCACATAGTTATTAAAATGCAGAGCAGAGTCAGACAGAGAAGTGCCTTCAAATTAATATAGTAGGGTGTTTAGTGGCTAAAAAGGCCACTTATGAACTTGGCAAACAGTCTGAAAGCCTCTCTGCAAATAATAATCAGTTTAAAACAGTTAACCATTTTGCACGTGAACAATCTGCTATCTTGATTAGCAAGTTATATCGCATGTAAATTAGACCGAAACCAAGTTTTGGCATTTTGCACTGTCTAGCTGCCCCCCCCCCCCCCCCTTTTTTTTTCATACTTAAGCATGACATATTACAGGTTAAGCAGGCAACACATGTATCACAATGCAGTGCTTCTGGGGTTGGGTCAATCACTTTTGTTGATTTATTTTCATGAGACCCTAATTGGCTTCGGGCATACCGCACCACCAATAATGCGCCAACCTTGGATGAAACCTCATACAAAATTGGAAGAATCTCATGTGATCAACGAGTACATTGCCCCCTGTCTTAGGGTGTGAACATACTGTTTGCACCCGAAAGTGCAAAGCGATTTGTAGAGGTTGCAAGTTCGTCAGTGCATCCATAGCCTCAGATAATTCTGAGCATCTGCACTGACTAGCAGTTCATAGAGAGTTTGATAGGGTCCCCAAACGTTTTGGGGCCCCAAAGAAATTGCGTCGACACCACTGCGCATGCGCAAAACGCAAACTGCGTTTGGGTTTTGTAGTGGGCAGGCTATTTCACTGATTTAGCGGGAGCCCCAAAGCTTTGCGTCAACAAACATGGTGGCACCCATCGAAGTGACGGCTCGAACCGAGTACCCAAACGACTCGATTCATGGTAACGCGTGAAGTTCGTAAGCTAAGAGAAGTTACTGCGGTTATCGCTTTCTCTCAACTAACGTTTGTAATGATATTGATTAATTAGACGCCGCTAATTCCGAATTCGATTGTCGATTTCTTGGCTGGTAGGCCTAATGTGGATTAGCTTGGCTGGTGAAGGCACGTGAAGTTGGTTACTCAAAATTAAGTGCAACAAATCGCTTGCTACTAATAGAATAACCTTTCAATTGTAATTAAACGCAAAACCCAAAAGCCAAAATTACTCTTGCTATCATAAATGGTATAGTTTATTTTAATATGTATAATAGTTCTTTGACGACGTGGTAGCGCTGCAAATGCAAGACGCTATTCGCAACCGAAAGCCCTACTCTAAAACTCTTCACTAATGCCCCAACGCTAACCACCCGCACAACTCTTTGGGGGCCCTATTCTAAACTCTAATAGCTACTACACACAAAAACTATTTCAGGTAATGGTCCACCTAGCGAAAGGTGAAACATGACAGAGGGCCAAGAAAAACAAGTTGCTAAATTCTGATAACACCTCGGATTGATATTACTGAAATAGATGACAAAAAAAAAAAAAAAAAAGCAGCACGGGTAAAATTAGATTTATGAAAAATTTTGCAAAGCAGCTCTGCAACACTGCTGGAACCCGCAGCATCATGCGTGTGCTACACCGACAGGCAAGAACACAATCTCAGACAATGCGCCATCGCACGTCATTGTTCGAATCCCCTCAGAGTAAGGTGACTAGTCCGCACAACCTACCTACGATGATTCTTCGGCAGGCGCCACCCAAGCACTGATGGTGGTACAGCCAAATTGAACTTTGTCTTGTATGGAAACCTTGGCCCATGTTTTATCAATCCAAGCAGCAAAACATACATCCTGCAGCACACACAAGATACGAAAATGAGACTCCTCGTTGATGCTGTACAGCAAATTCCTGTGAAGAAACTAATCACAGAAAACCTTTTACAATACAAAACTCATCACATACTGGCTTGGAACAGATTTGCACATTGGGAAAGCAAGTGCAACGTACACTGTTGTAGCAAAATTTTACTCATGTATGAAATACTGGTGAATCATGACACAACAGAGTTAATTTGAGAGTTCTTACACAGTACTGACGACCTACAGTTGAGTTTTGGAAGGCTTAGGAAAACAAAGTAGTAGAAGTAAACCGTGTACACTGTGCTGAGAAACAATAGTGCAGCCGATTAGGGACCAGTGTAATTTTCTTTTTTTTTTTTGTAATGCTCGTTTGCTAATGCTAGGTATTTTACCGTGAAGTGCTCCCTGGTCTTAACCCACATACACTACGAGGATCAGAGAGGGGTAAAGTACATTGGCTTACACTGATCTAATGATGAGGTCCCGCCCATCCAGCTGGCGCTCAGACACCAAGATGTCCCGCCGTCTAAACAGTGAGAAGAACAAAATAAGAGATCAGGTCAGTTGAAAGCCAGATAAGCAATTACAAATGAGGTGAATCACGGTTATTCATTAAACGACAAGTAGTCCTGATTGCACTCACAGATAAAACATGTACTAAGCTACAAGTTTTTGCAGCTTAGTCGTAAAAAAAAAAAAGAAAAAAAAACTACAATTTTGCATCAGCCACCGATTGCATTTGACAATGCATAGAAGTAGAGTGTACTAGACAATGGTTCTAGTACATTCTACATAGAAGTAAGCATTGTGGTGGGAACGCTACAGCCCAAACAGCATGAGAGCGATTTTGTGCGCGACGGCTTTGAGCGACGAAACCGGCCATCGCGCGAGCAGATCGCTAGTCTTGTCGCTCGGATCTGGAAATCTAGAATTCGTCGCCCGGAAGTGCTATGAGCGACTAGCCAATAGCGCGAAGCCGGAACTGAAATTACTGAATATACATCAGTCAAGTACTACCGCTTGTCGCACGGGACGAGCGAACGACTAGATTTTGTTATGTGCAAGAATAACGTAGTGCAAAACGTTTAGAAATATTATTCTCTTTACGCTAAAACACATGAACTTAAATTAATAAAGCACGCGTCACGCCAGTTTCGGCGAGTACTTGCTGCCCTCACACCGGCAACACGAGGAGACGTCGCTAGCCTCGTCGCTCGCATACGACTTGTAGGCGACGAGCGAACGCGACAGCAATCTCTATATCGCGTCGCTTGTCGCTGTCGCGCGCAAGATCGCCTGCATGCGGTTTATACTTACAAGCTGTATAGTGACATGCGCGTGCGCAATGCTACAGTGTAACGTACCCAGGCAAGAACAAAAGAACACAAGATAGGGCGAGTACAGTCTGGCTCATGATTGTGATCAGAGTATCCTCGCTGAATGCACTCCCTTCGGTTGTTTCATGCTACGTTAACCACAAAGACTATAAACATGCAGAACCCGCGTATAAAAAATCTGACAAAAACCAACAAGGCAGTAGAGCCCAACCTTCAATGTTAACACCTAAAAAAAATTCGGACATTGTTGACGAAAAACAAAGTGCAAAGTATTTCACTACCTGAAAAAGTGCTATCGAATGTGCGACGTACAAGGCGGATCGAGAACGAAGGTAGCGAACGCAGACCCGCCATTGTGGTAGTAAGCCGTCGGCGAAAAAACGCAATACAGCCGAAGTCACAAACCACTGATGAAAAACTGTTGTATCGGCGTGGCGGCCATGCATGCCACGCCAGGCACGCGGGAAACTTACAGACACATTGACCTAAGGAAGTCTGGGACAGGATAATAAGACGAACTCGTTTGGAAACAAGTCCTTATATAGGCGGCGTAGTTGCAAACAGCGTCCCCTGGGTGCGGATTCTGTGGGTTTCAAAACCGAAACCGTTACATCACACAAAACATGGCAAACAGCGTCGGCACAGCTAGTTGATATCAAATAAATGTATAGAACAGCTTAGAACAGCACACAACTAGCGCAATGTACGAACTACGAACGAGACATTGCTTGCGTACGCCAGCGACCGTTTTTTTTTTTCTTCCTCCATGGTTTTTTCTAGAGTGTACTATTATAGACAATGGTCGAGTGGGCCGAACAAACGTTACACTGTAGCCGAACTATAGTGCCTAGACTATACTGGCTAGTGTGCCAACCGCAGCCTCCCGAGTGGCACCGTTTGCAATGAATGTCGGCCGCTGCCGCTAGGAGCGCTGCAGTGCGGCTGTGTGCTCCTAGTGTGCGAACAAAGAAGGTTAGAAGATAATCTGTTCTCATTGACACAGTGTATTGAAATAGCAGAAAAGGAACACAGGCCCCTATGGCTTGCCTTTCTGATATCAAGGGAGCCTATGACAGTGTAATCCAAAAGGATTTGTGGGACATACTGGGCACTCTAGAGGTGGAAGATGGAGTAAGAAATCTTTTAAAAGATATCTATAAAGTAACAGGGTGCTTATAAAATGGGAAAACAAGGTATCTGGGCCTATAGAGATACAGCAGGGGCTTAGGCAGGGGTGCCCTCTGTCACCTCTGTTGTTCATGCTGTATTTACAAGGATTAGAGAAAAAATTAGAGAGGAGCGGACTTGGCTTCAACCTTTCCTATTTCAAGCAGGGAGAATGGATTAAACAGTCATTACCAGGACTGATGTATGCAGATGACATTGTACTTATGGCTGACAGCAAGGAAGACTTGCAGAGATTAATGGACATCTGTGGTAAAGAGGGAGATAGCTTAGGTTTGAAGTTTAGTAAAGAAAAATCGGCAGTCATGACTTTTAATGATAATCAGGCAGCGAGCATAGGATACAGGAGGTTACGCTGGAGGTGGTGGATAAGTACAAATATCTTGGAGTGTGGATAAACAATGGGGCTGAGTACCTAACGGAACATGAAAATATGTGACGGCTAAAGGTAGCAGAAATGCAGCTGTGATGAAAAATAGGGCACTGTGGAATTACAATAGGTACGAAGTGGTGAGAGGCATTTGGAAGGGTGATGGTCCCTAGTTTGACTTTCGGCAATGCGGTCCTGTGCATGGATCAGAGGTTCGAGCAAGGTTGGAAGTTAAGCAGCGAGGGGTAGGTAGACTGGCTCTGGGAGCAGACGGAAATACACCAAATCAGGGGTACAGGGTGACATGGATGGACGTCATTCGAGGGCAGGGAAGCCAGCAGCAAGATAGAATTTGAGGAGCGATTGAGAGAGATGGCAGAAAAGCGGTGGGCAAGGAGAGTTTTCAGTTATTTGTACATGAGGAATGTTGATACAAAATGGAGGAAGCTGACCAGAAAACTGTCAATCAAATATTGGACTGCAGGAGGGGTGCAAATCAGGAAACAGCAGTTAAGAAAAAGGTTAAGGAAACAGAGAGGGGTCTGTGGAAAACAGGGATGCAGACGAAATCAGCACTGGGCACATACCGAACTTTCAAGCAAGAAATTGCCAAAGAAATATCTACGATAATTCTAGGGGAAGCTCTTTGTTGTTTGAAGCCAGGACGGGAGTATTGCGGACTAAGATGTACCGAGTCAAGTACCAAGGTATAGACACGTTGTGCTGTGCGTGTGGAGAAGAAGAGGAAACGGCTGAACACCTCATACTTTTCTGTAAGGGGCTTAACCCTACAGTGCAAGGCAACGGGCTGATTTTTTCAAAGCATTGGGGTTTAGGGACAGTGAAGGCAAAATAGACTTTAAGCGGGTAGAAATAACCAAACAGAGGTTATCTGATTGGTGGATAAATTAAGGCAGGGGTGAAATTTCACCCACCACAAAGTACAAATTATCTTAATAGTCATGGCTAGGTGGCGTATGTCACCGCCCGATTTAAAGGGTTCAGCCTCATCCATCCATCCATCCATCGTGCTGTCATTTATGATCACTGACAAGATCAGAAGAAAGGGGAGCCAATGGTTGTCAGAAGTAAACAAAAGGGATAGAAAAGCAGTGAAGAAATTTTGGAAACATCTCAACTCCTTGAGTAATAAGACTAGCCTAGAGCAAAGATTTATAGTTACTGCTCAAGGTGTTCGGCTAGAAGGAGATGAGGCAATGGAACATATAAGAACAATGATGACAGAAAAATTTAAAGAACGAAACATAGCATGTGCTCAATCAGGTGAGGATAGACTAGTCAGTGCAGTGGCTCCACTGGCACAAAGCGAGTGGGAAAGGGCAGAGAAGAGGGTTCCTAGTAGCACGTCGACAGGTCCTGATGGCATCCCAATTATGTTGATAAAGACATTGGGCCCAAAATCTAAGAAAGCATTAAGAGAGGCAGTGAGAAAAATGATAATGGACGGAAACGCCCCCGACGGGTGGAGACTGAGCAGGATGAGCATGATATAAGGGAAAGGGCGACAAAGCCGGCATAAACAACTACCGTCCCATAACAGTGACGTCAGTGGTTTACAGGGTGGTGATGCAGATTATAAAGGACAGACTGCAGGCACGGGTGGAGAGCGAGGAGGTGCTGGGGGAACTACAAAATGGGTTCCGAAAACAAAGAAGGTTAGAAATAATCTGTTCTCATTGCACAGTGTATTGAAATAGCAGAAAGGAACACAGGCCCCTATGGCTTGCCTTTCTGGATATCAAGGGAGCCTATGACAGTGTAATCCAAAAGGATTTGTGGCATACTGGGCACTCTAGAGGTGGAAGATGGAGTAAGAAATCTTTTAAAAGATATCTATAAAAGTAACAGGGTGCTTATAAAATGGGAAAACAAGGTATCTGGGCCTATAGAGATACAGCAGTGGATATGGATGGATGGATGAGGCTGAACCCTTTAAATCGGGCGGTGGCATACGCCACCTAGCCATGACCATTAACATAATTTGTACTTGTGGTGGGTGAAATTTCACCCCTGCCTTAATTTTATCCACCAATCAGATAACCTCTGCTTGGTCATTTCTACCCGCTTAAAGTCTATTTTGCCTTCACTGTCCCTAAACCCCAATGCTTTGAAAAAATCAGCCCCGTGCCTTGCATTGTAGGGTTAAGACCCTTACAGAAAAGTATGAGGGTTCAGCCGTTTCCTCTTCTTCTCCACGCACAGCACAACGTGTCTATACCTTGGTACTTGACTCGGTACATCTTAGTCCGCAATACTCCCGTCCTGGCTTCAAACAACAAAGAGCTTCCCCTAGAATTATCGTAGATATTTTCTTTGGCAATTTCTTGCTTGAAAGTTCGGTATGTGCCCAGTGCTGATTTCGTCTGCATCCCTGTTTTCCACAGACCCCTCTCTGTTTCCTTAACCTTTTTCTTAACCGCTGTTTCCTGGTTTGCACCCCTACTGCAGTCCAAATTTGATTGACAGTTTTCTGGTCATGATGAGCTTCCTCCATTTTGTATCAACATTCCTCATGTACAAATAACTGAAAACTCTCCTTGCCCACCGCTTTTCTGCCATCTCTCTCAATCGCTCCTCAAATTCTATCTTGCTGCTGGCTTCCCTGCCCTCGAATGACGTCCATCCCATGTCACCCTGTACCCCCTGATTTGGTGTATTTCCGTGTGCTCCCAGAGCCAGTCTACCTACCCCTCGCTGCTTAACTTCCAACCTTGCTCGAACCTCTGATCTCATGCACAGGACCGCATGCCGAAAGTCAAACTAGGGACCATCACCCCTTTCTAAATCCCTCTCACCACTTCTACCTATTGTAATTCCACAGTGCCCTATTTTCATCACAGCTGCATTTCTGCTACCTTTAGCCGTCACATATTTTTCATGTTCCGTTAGGTACTCCCCCATTGTTTATCCACACTCCAAGATATTGTACTTATCCACCACCTCCAGCGTAACCTCTGTATCCTATGCTCGCTGCCCTGATTATCATTAAAAGTCATGACTGCCGATTTTTCTTTACTAAACTTCAAACCTAAGCTATCTCCCTCTTTACCACAGATGTCCATTAATCTCTGCAAGTCTTCCTTGCTGTCAGCCATAAGTACAATGTCATCTGCATACATCAGTCCTGGTAATGACTGTTTAATCCATTCTCCCTGCTTGAAATAGGAAAGGTTGAAGCCAAGTCCGCTCCTCTCTAATTTTTCTCTAATCCTTGTAATACAGCATGAACAACAGAGGTGACAGAGGGCACCCCTGCCTAAGCCCCTGCTGTATCTCTATAGGCCCAGATACCTTGTTTTCCCATTTTATAAGCACCCTGTTACTTTATAGATATCTTTTAAAAGATTTCTTACTCCATCTTCCACCTCTAGAGTGCCCAGTATGTCCCACTAATCCTTTTGGATTACACTGTCATAGGCTCCCTTGATATCCAGAAAGGCAAGCCATAGGGGCCTGTGTTTCTTTTCTGCTATTTCAATACACTGTGTCAATGAGAACAGATTATCTTCTAACCTTCTTTGTTTTCGGAACCCATTTTGTAGTTCCCCCAGCACCTCCTCGCTCTCCACCCATGCCTGCAGTCTGTCCTTTAAATCTGCATCACCACCCTGTAAACCACTGACGTCACTGTTATGGGACGGTAGTTGTTTATGTCGGCTTTGTCCCCCTTTCCCTTATATTCATGCTCATCCTGCTCAGTCTCCACCCGTCAGGGGCTTTACCGTCCATTATCATTTTGCTCACTGCCTCTCTTAATGCTTTCTTAGATTTTGGGCCCAATGTCTTTATCAACATAATTGGGATGCCATCAGGACCTGTCGACGTGCTACTAGGAACCCTCTCTCTGCCCTTTCCCACTCACTTTGTGCCAGTGGAGCCACTGCACTGACTAGTCCATCCTCACCTGATTGAGCACATGCTATGTTTCGTTCTTTAAATTTTTCTGTCATCATTGTTCTTATATGTTCCATTGCCTTCCATTGCCAGCAGGGGCTTAGGCAGGGGTGCCCTCTGTCACCTCTGTTGTTCATGCTGTATTTACAAGGATTAGAGAAAAAAATTAGAGAGGAGCGGACTTGGCTTCAACCTTTCCTATTTCAAGCAGGGAGAATGGATTAAACAGTCATTACCAGGACTGATGTATGCAGATGACATTGTACTTATGGCTGACAGCAAGGAAGACTTGCAGAGATTAATGGACATCTGTGGTAAAGAGGGAGATAGCTTAGGTTTGAAGTTTAGTAAGAAAATCGGCAGTCATGACTTTTAATGATAATCAGGGCAGCGAGCATAGGATACAGGAGGTTACGCTGGAGGTGGTGGATAAGTACAAATATCTGGAGTGTGGATAAACAATGGGGCTGAGTACCTAACGGAACATGAAAAATGTAACGGCTAAAGGTATCAGAAATGCAGCTGTGATGAAAATAGGGCACTGTGGATTACAATAGGTATGAAGTGGTGAGAGGGATTTGGAAAGGGGTGTTGTTCCTAGTTTGACAAACTAGAGACCAACACCCCTTTCCAAATCCCTCTCACCACTTCATACCTATTGTAATTCCACAGTGCCCTATTTTTCATCACAGCTGCATTTCTGATACCTTTAGCCGTTACATATTTTTCATGTTCCGTTAGGTACTCAGCCCCATTGTTTATCCACACTCCAAGATATTTGTACTTATCCACCACCTCCAGCGTAACCTCCTGTATCCTATGCTCGCTGCCCTGATTATCATTAAAAGTCATGACTGCCGATTTTTCTTTACTAACTTCAAACCTAAGCTATCTCCCTCTTTACCACAGATGTCCATTAATCTCTGCAAGTCTTCCTTGCTGTCAGCCATAAGTACAATGTCATCTGCATACATCAGTCCTGGTAATGACTGTTTAATCCATTCTCCCTGCTTGAAATAGGAAAGGTTGAAGCCAAGTCCGCTCCTCTCTAATTTTTAATTTTTTCTCTAATCCTTGTAAATACAGCATGAACAACAGAGGTGACAGAGGGCACCCCTGCCTAAGCCCCTGCTGGCAATGGAAGGCAATGGAACATATAAGAACAATGATGACAGAAAAATTTAAAGAACGAAACATAGCATGTGCTCAATCAGGTGAGGATGGACTAGTCAGTGCAGTGGCTCCACTGGCACAAAGTGAGTGGGAAAGGGCAGAGAAGAGGGTTCCTAGTAGCACGTCGACAGGTCCTGATGGCATCCCAATTATGTTGATAAAGACATTGGGCCCAAAATCTAAGGAAGCATTAAGACAGGCAGTGAGCAAAATGATAATGGACGGTAAAGCCCCTGACGGGTGGAGACTGAGCAGGATGAGCATGATATATAAGGGAAAGGGGGACAAAGCCGACATAAACAACTACCGTCCCATAACAGTGACGTCAGTGGTTTACAGGTGGTGATGCAGATTATAAAGGACAGACTGCAGGCATGGGTGGAGAGCGAGGAGGTGCTGGGGGAACTACAAAATGGGTTCCGAAAACAAAGAAGGTTAGAAGATAATCTGTTCTCATTGACACAGTGTATTGAAATAGCAGAAAAGAAACACAGGCCCCTATGGCTTGCCTTCTGGATATCAAGGGAGCCTATGACAGTGTAATCCAAAAGGATTAGTGGGACATACTGGGCACTCTAGAGGTGGAAGATGGAGTAAGAAATCTTTTAAAAGATATCTATAAAAGTAACAGGGTGCTTATAAAATGGGGAAAACAAGGTATCTGGGCCTATAGAGATACAGCAGGGGCTTAGGCAGGGGTGCCCTCTGTCACCTCTGTTGTTCATGCTGTATTTACAAGGATTAGAGAAAAAATTAGAGAGGAGCGGACTTGGCTTCAACCTTTCCTATTTCAAGCAGGGAGAATGGATTAAACAGTCATTACCAGGACTGATGTATGCAGATGACATTGTACTTATGGCTGACAGCAAGGAAGACTTGCAGAGATTAATGGACATCTGTGGTAAAGAGGGAGATAGCTTAGGTTTGAAGTTTAGTAAAGAAAAATCGGCAGTCATGACTTTTAATGATAATCAGGGCAGCGAGCATAGGATACAGGAAGGTTACGCTGGAGGTGGTGGATAAGTACAAATATCTTGGAGTGTGGATAAACAATGGGGCTGAGTACCTAACGGAACATGAAAATATGTGACGGCTAAAGGTAGCAGAAATGCAGCTGTGATGAAAAATAGGGCACTGTGGAATTACAATAGGTACGAAGTGGTGAGAGGGATTTAGAAAGGGGTGATGGTCCCTAGTTTGACTTTCGGCAATGCGGTCCTGTGCATGAGATCAGAGGTTCGAGCAAGGTTGGAAGTTAAGCAGCGAGGGGTAGGTAGACTGGCTCTGGGAGCACACGGAAATACACCAAATCAGGGGGTACAGGGTGACATGGGATGGACGTCATTCGAGGGCAGGGAAGCCAGCAGCAAGATAGAATTTGAGGAGCGATTGAGAGAGATGGCAGAAAAGCGGTGGGCAAGGAGAGTTTTCAGTTATTTGTACATGAGGAATGTTGATACAAAATGGAGGAAGCTCATCATGACCAGAAAACTGTCAATCAAATATTTGGACTGCAGTAGGGGTGCAAACCAGGAAACAGCGGTTAAGAAAAAGGTTAAGGAAACAGAGAGGGGTCTGTGGAAAACAGGGATGCAGACGAAATCAGCACTGGGCACATACCGAACTTTCAAGCAAGAAATTGCCAAAGAAAATATCTACGATAATTCTAGGGGAAGCTCTTTGTTGTTTGAAGCCAGGACGGGAGTATTGCGGACTAAGATGTACCGAGTCAAGTACCAAGGTATAGACACGTTGTGCTGTGCGTGTGGAGAAGAAGAGGAAACGGCTGAACACCTCATACTTTTCTGTAAGGGTCTTAACCCTACAATGCAAGGCAACGGGGCTGATTTTTTCAAAGCATTGGGGTTTAGGGACAGTGAAGGCAAAATAGACTTTAAGCGGGTAGAAATGACCAAGCAGAGGTTATCTGATTGGTGGATAAAATTAAGGCAGGGGTGAAATTTCACCCACCGACAAAGTACAAATTATGTTAATGGTCATGGCTAGGTGGCGTATGCCACCGCCCGATTTAAAGGGTTCAGCCTCATCCATCCATCCATCCATCCCTCCTGCTGTATCTCTATAGGCCCAGATACCTTGTTTTCCCATTTTATAAGCACCCTGTTACTTTTATAGATATCTTTTAAAAGATTTCTTACTCCATCTTCCACCTCTAGAGTGCCCAGTATGTCCCACAAATCCTTTTGGATTACACTGTCATAGGCTCCCTTGATATCCAGAAAGGCAAGCCATAGGGCCTGTGTTCCTTTTCTGCTATTTCAATACACTGTGTCAATGAGAACAGATTATCTTCTAACCTTCTTTGTTTCGGAACCCATTTTGTAGTTCCCCCAGCACCTCCTCGCTCTCCACCCGTGCCTGCAGTCTGTCCTTTATAATCTGCATCACCACCCTGTAAACCCACTGACGTCACTGTTATGGGACGGTAGTTGTTTATGCCGGCTTTGTCGCCCTTTCCCTTATATATCATGCTCATCCTGCTCAGTCTCCACCCGTCGGGGGCTTTACCGTCCATTATCATTTTTCTCACTGCCTCTCTTAATGCTTTCTTAGATTTTGGGCCCAATGTCTTTATCAACATAATTGGGATGCCATCAGGACCTGTCGACGTGCTACTAGGAACCCTCTTCTCTGCCCTTTCCCACTCGCTTTGTGCCAGTGGAGCCACTGCACTGACTAGTCTATCCTCACCTGATTGAGCACATGCTATGTTTCGTTCTTTAAATTTTTCTGTCATCATTGTTCTTATATGTTCCATTGCCTCATCTCCTTCTAGCCGAACACCTTGAGCAGTAACTATAAATCTTTGCTCTAGGCTAGTCTTATTA
The DNA here is from genome assembly GCF_013339745.2 of Dermacentor silvarum. NCBI lineage: Eukaryota > Metazoa > Arthropoda > Arachnida > Ixodida > Ixodidae > Dermacentor > Dermacentor silvarum. The sequence goes on from NC_051154.1 coordinate 242,615,066, forward strand.
CTCAAGGAGTTGAGATGTTTCCAAAATTTCTTCACTGCTTTTCTATCCCTTTTGTTTACTTCTGACAACCATTGGCTCCCCTTTCTTCTGATCTTGTCAGTGATCATAAATGACAGCACGATGGCTGGATGGATGGATGGATGAGGCTGAACCCTTTAAATCGGGCGGTGACATACGCCACCTAGCCATGACTATTAAGATAATTTGTACTTTGTGGTGGGTGAAATTTCACCCCTGCCTTAATTTTATCCACCAATCAGATAACCTCTGTTTGGTTATTTCTACCCGCTTAAAGTCTATTTTGCCTTCACTGTCCCTAAACCCCAATGCTTTGAAAAAATCAGCCCCGTTGCCTTGCACTGTAGGGTTAAGCCCCTTACAGAAAAGTATGAGGTGTTCAGCCGTTTCCTCTTCTTCTCCACACGCACAGCACAACGTGTCTATACCTTGGTACTTGACTCGGTACATCTTAGTCCGCAATACTCCCGTCCTGGCTTCAAACAACAAAGAGCTTCCCCTAGAATTATCGTAGATATTTTCTTTGGCAATTTCTTGCTTGAAAGTTCGGTATGTGCCCAGTGCTGATTTCGTCTGCATCCCTGTTTTCCACAGACCCCTCTCTGTTTCCTTAACCTTTTTCTTAACTGCTGTTTCCTGATTTGCACCCCTCCTGCAGTCCAAATATTTGATTGACAGTTTTCTGGTCAGCTTCCTCCATTTTGTATCAACATTCCTCATGTACAAATAACTGAAAACTCTCCTTGCCCACCGCTTTTCTGCCATCTCTCTCAATCGCTCCTCAAATTCTATCTTGCTGCTGGCTTCCCTGCCCTCGAATGACGTCCATCCCATGTCACCCTGTACCCCCTGATTTGGTGTATTTCCGTCTGCTCCCAGAGCCAGTCTACCTACCCCTCGCTGCTTAACTTCCAACCTTGCTCGAACCTCTGATCTCATGCACAGGACCGCATTGCCGAAAGTCAAACTAGGGACCATCACCCCTTTCCAAATGCCTCTCACCACTTCGTACCTATTGTAATTCCACAGTGCCCTATTTTTCATCACAGCTGCATTTCTGCTACCTTTAGCCGTCACATATTTTTCATGTTCCGTTAGGTACTCAGCCCCATTGTTTATCCACACTCCAAGATATTTGTACTTATCCACCACCTCCAGCGTAACCTCCTGTATCCTATGCTCGCTGCCTCTGATTATCATTAAAAGTCATGACTGCCGATTTTTCTTTACTAAACTTCAAACCTAAGCTATCTCCCTCTTTACCACAGATGTCCATTAATCTCTGCAAGTCTTCCTTGCTGTCAGCCATAAGTACAATGTCATCTGCATACATCAGTCCTGGTAATGACTGTTTAATCCATTCTCCCTGCTTGAAATAGGAAAGGTTGAAGCCAAGTCCGCTCCTCTCTAATTTTTTCTGTAATCCTTGTAAATACAGCATGAACAACAGAGGTGACAGAGGGCACCCCTGCCTAAGCCCCTGCTGTATCTCTATAGGCCCAGATACCTTGTTTTCCCATTTTATAAGCACCCTGTTACTTTTATAGATATCTTTTAAAAGATTTCTTACTCCATCTTCCACCTCTAGAGTGCCCAGTATGTCCCACAAATCCTTTTGGATTACACTGTCATAGGCTCCCTTGATATCCAGAAAGGCAAGCCATAGGGGCCTGTGTTCCTTTTCTGCTATTTCAATACACTGTGTCAATGAGAACAGATTATCTTCTAACCTTCTTTGTTCGCACACTAGGAGCACACAGCCGCACTGCAGCGCTCCTAGCGGCAGCGGCCGACATTCATTGCAAACGGTGCCACTCGGGAGGCTGCGGTTGGCACACTAGCCAGTATAGTCTAGGCACTATAGTTCGGCTACAGTGTAACGTTTGTTCGGCCCACTCGACCATTGTCTATAATAGTACACTCTAGAAAAAACCATGGAGGAAGAAAAAAAAAACGGTCGCTGGCGTACGCAAGCAATGTCTCGTTCGTAGGTTCGTACATTGCGCTAGTTGTGTGCTGTTCTAAGCTGTTCTATACATTTATTTGATATCAACTAGCTGTGCCGACGCTGTTTGCCATGTGTTTTGTGTGATGTAACGGTTTCGGTTTTGAAACCCACAGAATCCGCACCCAGGGGACGCTGTTTGCAACTACGCCCGCCTATATAAGGACTTGTTTCCAAAACGAGTTCGTCTTATTATCCTGTCCCAGACTTCCTTAGGTCAATGTGTCTGTAAGTTTCCCGCGTGCCTGGCGTGGCATGCATGGCCGCCACGCCGATACAACAGTTTTGCATCAGTGCTTTGTGACTTCGGCTGTATTGCGTTTTTTCGCCGACGGCTTACTACCACAATGGCGGGGTCTGCGTTCGCTACCTTCGTTCTCGATCCGCCTTTGTACGTCGCACATTCGATAGCACTTTTTCAGGTAAGTGAAATACTTTGCACTTTGTTTTTCGTCAACAATGTCCGAATTTTTTTTAGGTGTTAACATTGAAGGTTGGGCTCTACTGCCTTGTTGGTTTTTGTCAGATTTTTTATACGCGGGTTCTGCATGTTTATAGTCTTTGTGGTTAACGTAGCATGAAACAACCGAAGGGAGTGCATTCAGCGAGGATACTCTGATCACAATCATGAGCCAGACTGTACTCGCCCTATCTTGTGTTCTTTTGTTCTTGCCTGGGTACGTTACACTGTAGCATTGCGCACGCGCATGTCACTATACAGCTTGTAAGTATAAACCGCATGCAGGCGATCTTGCGCGCGACAGCGACAAGCGACGCGATATAGAGATTGCTGTCGCGTTCGCTCGTCGCCTACAAGTCGTATGCGAGCGACGAGGCTAGCGACGTCTCCTCGGTGTTGCCGGTGTGAGGGCAGCAAGTACTCGCCGAAACTGGCGTGACGCGTGCTTTATTAATTTAAGTTCATGTGTTTTAGCGTAAAGAGAATAAATATTTCTAAACGTTTTGCACTACGTTATTATTCTTGCACATAACAAAATCTAGTCGTTCGCTCGTCCCGTGCGACAAGCGGTAGTACTTGACTGATGTATATTCAGTAATTTCAGTTCCGGCTTCGCGCTATTGGCTAGTCGCTCATAGCACTTCCGGGCGACGAATTCTAGATTTCCAGATCCGAGCGACAAGAACTAGCGATCTGCTCGCGCGACGGCCGGTTTCGTCGCTCAAAGCCGTCGCGCACAAAATCGCTCTCATGCTGTTTGGGCTGTAGCGTTCCCACCACAATGCTTACTTCTATGTAGAATGTACTAGAACCATTGTCTAGTACACTCTACTTCTATGCATTGTCAAATGCAATCGGTGGCTGATGCAAAATTGTAGTTTTTTTTTTTCTTTTTTTTTTTTACGACTAAGCTGCAAAAACTTGTAGCTTAGTACATGTTTTATCTGTGAGTGCAATCAGGACTACTTGTCGTTTAATGAATAACCGTGATTCACCTCATTTGTAATTGCTTATCTGGCTTTCAACTGACCTGATGCTCTCTTATTTTGTTCTTCTCACTGTTTAGACGGCGGGACATCTTGGTGTCTGAGCGCCAGCTGGATGGGCGGGACCTCATCATTATGATCAGTGTAAGCCAATGTACTTTACCCTCTCTGATCCTCGCAGTGTATGTGGGTTAAGACCAGGGAGCACTTCACGGTAAAATACCTAGCATTTAGCAAACGAGCATTACAAAAAAAAAAAAGAAAATTACACTGGTCCCTAATCGGCTGCCACTATTGTTTCTCAGCACAGTGTACACGGTTTACTTCTACTACTTTGTTTTCCTAAGCCTTCCAAAACTCAACTGTAGGTCGTCAGTACTGTGTAAGAACTCTCAAATTAACTCTGTTGTGTCATGATTCACCAGTATTTCATACATGAGTAAAATTTTGCTACAACAGTGTACGTTGCACCTTGCTTTCCCAATGTGCAAATCTGTTCCAAGCCAGTATGTGATGAGTTTTGTATTGTAAAAGGTTTTCTGTGATTTAGTTTCTTCACAGGAATTTGCTGTACAGCATCAACGAGGAGTCTCATTTTGTATCTTTGTGTGTGCTGCAGGATGTATGTTTTGCTGCTTGGATTGATAAAACATGGGCCAAGGTTTCCATACAAGAACAAAGTTCAATTTGGCTGTACCACCATCAGTGCTTGGGTGGCGCCTGCGGAATGAATCATCGTAGGTAGGTTGTGCGGACTAGTCAACCTTACTCTGAGGGGATCGAACAATGACGTGCGATGGCGCATTTGTCTGAGATTGTGTTCTTGCCTGTCGGTGTAGCACACGCATGATGCTGCGGGTTCCAGCAGTGTGCAGAGCTGCTTTGCAAAAATTTTTCATAAATCTAATTTTACCCGTGCTGCTTTTTTTTTTTTTGTCATCTATTTCAGTAATATCAATCCGAGGTGTTGTCAGAATTTAGCAACTTGTTTTTCTTGGCCCTCTGTCATGTTTCACCTTTCGCTAGGTGGACCATTACCTGAATAGTTTTTGTGTGTAGTAGCTTATTAGAGTTTTAGAATAGGGCCCCAAAGAGTTGTGCGGGTGTTAGCGTTGGGGCATTTAGTGAAGAGTTTTAGAGTAGGGCTTTCGGTTGCGAATAGCGTCTTGCATTTGCAGCGCTACCACGTCGTCAAAGAAACTATTATAAATATTAAAATAAACTATACCATTTTATGATAGCAAGAGTAATTTTGGCTTTTGTGGTTTTGCGTTTAATTACAATTGAAAGGTTATTCTATTAGTAGCAAGCGATTTGTTGCGCTTAATTTTGAGTAACCAACTTCACGTGCCTTCACCAGCCAAGCTAATCCACATTAGGCCTACCAGCCAAGAAATCGACAATCGAATTCGGAATTAGCGGCATCTAATTAATCAATATTCATTACAAACGTTAGTTGAGAGAAAGCGATAACCGCAGTAACTTCTCTTAGCTTACGAACTTCACGCGTTACCACGAATCGAGTCGTTTGGTACTCGGTTCGAGCCGTCACTTCGATGGGTGCCACCATGTTTGTTGACGCAAAGCTTTTGGGGCTCCCGCTAAATCAGTGAAATAGCCTGCCCACTACAAAACCCAAACGCAGTTTGCGTTTTGCGCATGCGCAGTGGTGTCGACGCAATTTCTTTGGGGCCCCAAAACGTTTGGGGACCCTATTCAACTCTCTATGAACTGCTAGTCAGTGCAGATGCTCAGAATTATCTGAGGCTATGGATGCACTGACGAACTTGCAACCTCTACAAATCGCTTTGCACTTTCTGGTGCAAACAGTATGTTCACACCCCTAAGACAGGGGGCAATGTACTCGTTTGATCACATGAGATTCTTCCAATTTTGTATGAGGTTTCATCCAAGGTGGCGCATTATTGGTGTGCGGTATTGCCCTAAGCCAATTAGGGTCTCATGAAAATAAATCAACAAAAGTGATTGACCCAACCCCAGAAGCACTGCATTGTGATACATGTGTTGCCTGCTTAACCTGTAATATGTCATGCTTAAGTATGAAAAAAAAAGGGGGGGGGGGGGGGGCAGCTAGACAGTGCAAAATGCCAAACTTGGTTTCGGTCTAATTTACATGCGATATAACTTGCTAATCAAGATAGCAGATTGTTCACGTGCAAAATGGTTAACTGTTTTAAACTGATTATTATTTGCAGAGAGGCTTTCAGACTTGTTTGCCAAGTTCATAAGTGCCTTTTTAGCCACTAAACACCCTACTATATTAATTTGAAGGCACTTCTCTGTCTGACTGCTCTGCATTTTAATAACTATGTGCCAGGAAATTTACTAGTAATTAAGCATCATCACATACATACCTTAAGACACCGGTACTTTAAGACAAAGGAGGGCTTAAATTTATTTTTAATGTGAGGAAAAATTCTTGCTTGGCACATATTGCTAATTGAAGTTCCAATTTGCACATTCTGATTTCCTTGTCCTTTTTTTTTTTTTTTCCTCGGTGCAGATTTTGCTTGCCTCATCGACAGGCGTGAACATATCAAGTGCACTTCACGCTTGTCGTTTCTCGTGGCCGGGAAGTGTCACCGTCGGTCACCTGGGACTGATGGATGAGCAATTAGTCCCCAGACTGGAATGGGTCCTCGGCCTCGTGCATAGCTGAAACGGCAACGAGAGACCCTTGGTGTGTTTCCGTGAATTACCAGCGCCACCCGAACTACGACTAGTCCCGGCGCCGACTGCGACGCGCCAACCTGGAGCCCTTTCGAGACAACAGCCACCGACCCCTGGAAATGGTGGCTTCCGTGAACTGCCCGCTACGGAGAGGCGACTCTTGCAAAGGGTCAGCATCTACCAATCCTGTGGGAGCCAGATCAACGTTCGGTTCCCAAGGTGTCGACTGCTGCCTGTGTTCGGGGGCGACCTGGCAAGATTGGAGGCGGAGCCCAGCGGGAAACGATGGCACATCATGTTCGGGATATGGCGACCTGGTCCAAGATGGTGATTGGCTAAGAACTAAAGTGCATTGCCTCGTCGAGTGAAGGAGAGGAAACGAAAGGGATAAAACAATGGGACTTGAGTGTTGTGAAGACGCTCTATGTTGAATGCTTGGAGATGTAAACGCTACTACGTGCAAAGATGTTAGCATGTAGACTGCTCCAATATCGTGAAGCCCTTCTTGTAAAATACCACATGTAAATTTGTATATAAAACAGTTTTTTGATCTCTCTGGATATCTCCTCCTCTTGGCACGGCACCACCCATGGAACCTTCGTGGCTGCTTGGCTTTCGCAACAGTGTCTAAAAAAAAAAAAAAATGACAGTATCTTCTAATTTATCCTTCAGTTCTGGTAACATGCAATATGCAAGGAATTCACTAATGGAGGGTATGCCAAAGAACTGGCAATACTTAACAAGGGACACCCCCAAAGTAAGTTACAATTTACGTTTAAATGAAGCACTGACGTTGGGAAATATTTGTATTGCTGGATAGAGTGGTGTGCAGAGTGCTTTTCCAGATGTGAATCATTCTTTATTTTTAAGAATTCATTGTAGCACAGCATTCTGTTTCGTATACTTGTGTAATGCTATTCTGCCGGCTGTAACTGATAACAGGATGTCATCTCTGCCTGAACCGCAGCATCACTGACAAAAATGTTTCCCTGCGAGAAACTATTTCAGTTTGCAGGAGACCCAGCAGGGCAAAGTTTTCTCGACAGTGATGTGTTTCATGCAGAGGTGACATCGGCATACAATACAGATCTTGTTTTATATACAGAGTAATATTGACCGGTGGCATTCAATTGATTGCTCTAAGCAAAGTGCACTAGTCGACCAATCTGGCTGTGCTACACTATTCCTATGGTTCACATCTGGAAAAACAACCTGTGAATCACTCTACCCGACAATATAAATGTTTTTCTGGTGTCTGCGCCTCATTTCAAATAAATTGTGGACAAACCTCGTGTTACTCTAGCCGCTGCCACGAAAATTTAAGAGAATGTCTAATACAAGTCTTCAGTTCTTGTCAAGATGTCTGTTAGCCAACTTTTACGGTAACGCTAGCAGGGCTTCTGGGCTACGGGAGTACTTTTCGTCATTGAAGAATGGAGGGGAGCGCAGCGGAGGCCGTGTTTGATTGCCAATAACTCCGCTTCTGCTGAATGCATTGAAATACTTTTTGTGGCAAAGCATTTCTGAAATAACCTATTTTCACTTCAAGTGTCTCTCCACTTCGATGAAAAGTGGTTCAGGGCCCCTTTAAAGTGAATAACAGTTATCGATATACATAATTACATTTACTGGGCCCTCTTTAGACAACATGGGGTGAACATTGTAAGCCATGTCAAAAGCAGAATTGCGAACGATGTGACACAGGATGAAGAAAAGAGGCAGAGGGCAGAGCACTCTGCCCTGTGCATCTTTTGTTCGTTCCGTGTCGTGCTGTTAAAAATTCTGCTATGTGACAAGATGTACCAGGCAGCCCAATGAACATGCTGCTATTGTGGAGTATAGCTGTTCCAAGTAAGCAGAGTGACTAATTAATGCTTGTACCAGGCCTAAGTTTTCTGAAAGTTAACTCAGACTAATGAAGCTTGGCCCAAAGGCATACAAAAATGGTGAATCTTTTAAATTTTGAAGCATTGGGTAGACTTTAAACATTTACTTTCAAAGTGTGATCTTAAGTGTTTGCAAGTTCATCCAAGTATCTCATTGCATATTGTATGCAATAAGATACTTCAAAGATGCATTTGTAGAGCATATACAGGGTCTGTCCTGAAAATAATGTCAGTTAATTTATTGTGACGCGACTACGTCAGAGCGCAGTCTAACCGGTTGAAACTGGTAGAACATGCCCTTTTAGATCGGCAACTGTTTCGGTGGCACAAGGCCTTTGTGGAAGGCCGGAAAAAGGTCGAAGACTAGGACCGAGCCGGACGGCCATCCACGACCACCACGGCCGACAATGACACGAGTGAGGGAACTGTTAAACTCAGACCGACGATTAAGTGTTCGTTTAATGGCCGAGATGTTAAACATTCCGAAAACTCAAGTTCATGAAATCGTTACAAACGATATCGGCATGCAGAAGGATGTGCGAAAATGGTTCCAAAAGTGCTCGGTGACGACCAAAAGTCCCGCCACGTTGAAACGTGCTAAGAAAACCTCGACATTTGCAAACGTGATTGAAAATTTTTGGACAACGTTATTACAGGTGACGAGACTTGTGTACTATTTGAATATGACCCGGAGTCCAAAAGGCAATCATTGGAGTGGCACACGCACTCGGCCCCTCGCCAGAAGAAAGCCAGGATGAGCAAATTAAAGATCAAGATCATGCTTGTTTTTTTTTTTTTTTTACCTCCACGGACTGGTTCATCACGAGTTTGTAGAACCTGGAACCTGTAGAAATAATATAACATAAATATAAGTTCTGAACTCACATGTAAACTGTTCAGATTTACACACTGGCATACATGTGCCTAAACATGTGTTGCATGAACATCAACTAGTGCAGAACTCTGGGATACGATACAACCATTGCTGAGGACATCGATGCAGGGGAGGATCCACAGAGTTGGGAGCCATAAAAAGGTAAAGGGAGGACTTGCTGCACACTCAATACTGTCAGTCGGCATGTCTTGACCGGGGAGGGGAGCCCACTAGATCCACCAGTGCATCGATGTCAGATGACCAAGCTGTTGACAGCCTGACTGACGCTTGTCGATGGTGTCGAAGTGATGATTTGAGCAATATTCAGGTGCGAGTCAAGTGACAGGGACATCAAATGAAGTAAGGCCAAACGGAGGGATGTATTGTTTGCAAAGTATAAAATACAGATGAGTGTGAGTACATGAAAGAGTATGATTTTACAACTACAGCTTTGTAGAATAATACCTCAATCTAAATAATGTTCACCTGTGGGGCGTCATTTCATCACACGCAAGTTGTTTCCAGCACTTCCAACTTTTATATTCAACATATCGTGGAGTGGAGTTGATATTTAAAAAGTTGAAGAACATGAATAGTTGCACGTGGCCAACACGGCTTGCCTTTGAGATCAACCCGCCAAGCCTTTTGAATACAAACCCCCAGCTGGCCTGGCAACAAAGCAAGTCCTGCCATGGATACCGGGTACAAGCACGTAGCATGCGGGAAAGAATGCTGTTGGATCTGCAACGGACACCCCATTTAACATTGCCGAGCACAACGGCGCTGCTAGATGGCAATTTCTGCACAGTATCGCTTTTCACACCCATCCTCTGGTAGAGTAATTGCATGTCAAGTAATCTGTAGGCTTACATGTAATGAAGCAACACATAATTGGTAGACGATGCAGGGTAATTTATAATTTTGATGCGTGTGATAGCTTGCAACAAGCCCTGTTGCGTTTTTGTCTTCGGTCAAAGCAATCGCTTATCTAGCTTATCGATCTGTGCCAAGTTTATGTTGGTCTCACAAGTTCCTTAAGGTATATTCGACACACTTCTGAAGAGTTTTCCTTTAGCCATGTCCTTAACATGGTACCTCAAGCAAACATAAGTGCATGCAATCTGTCTTACGATTGCAAACAAACCGCCACGGCACAACAGCATCGCAACGAATGTGCTCGGCAATGACAGATGCATGACTGGAAGATAGGAACTGATGTCAAGTGCAATCTAGTACAATGATTGTCAAAAAGTGTCATTTTTGCACACTAAATATGTGTGTTGGCTATTATATTCAGTGCTCTTGACTGCCAGTCCATAAGATAACAAATCTGGATGCTTGAGCGTTACCATATTTACTCACATGATGCTTGCACCACTACATGGCCAACAAAATTTTTTTTGCTCCAGTAATCGTGCCACCCTCAAAAATTGCTGCAGGGACAGTTATCTGCTTGTATCAATATCAGTGGTGACACCGACAAGTCGCTATACTTATTCATTTAGTGACACTCGGTTCATACGCAAATAAAGGGCCTTTGCAATTATTGATTGTGTTGAACCTGTGCTCATCAATCACGTAGCAATAAGTACTGAAGGTGGATCCACAGTGGCCATGAAGTGGAACTTGATGCGATACAATTCCCACTTGAGTGCATGAGCGTTTCCTTAAATGCTTATTGAAAGGTAAATATTTCAAGGATATTACAGATTTGTTCAACACAAGCTGCAATACCTCATTTCAATGCCTGTCTGCATTCAGCTGATCAAACTTGAATCACTGTCTCAACTTTTAAACACATTTGTGAGGCTAGCTTTAACCATGATACAGATGCTGCATGCCAGCTAGAAAACCGACCCTATAGCTTGGCATTGGTGCTGTAACATACTCTGCAGCTTCTCTGGCAATCCATTACACTCTGGTCCTTTTGGGTATTATCCAAAAATGAAGGTGCATGTATTTAGCTGCTCCTCCTGTGCACACTCGACTCTTGCCAAAGCTGCAGTGAATGCCGAGGAAATCACGCATGTGGGTGGAGCACAAAAAAAAAAAAAAAAAAAAAAACATAATTGTGACACAATCATTCAGTGGGAAGAGAATGTGAAAGTGAAATGAACAACCAATTCACCTCAAGTAGCTGCTCGCCGTTTTTGTTGAATGGCTCGCCATTAAGCTTATTGATGAGCTGGGCCACACCTAGGACTAGACGATTGGCATTGTAAATTGGGATGCAGATCAGATGGACTTGTGTTGGAACGAGCTCCCTTCATCCACCTGCAGCATTAGTGATGCCAAAACAAGCGTGTTAGCAGCATTGCATGGTGGGTGCCAATTAAGTCAAGAAAGTACAGTATAATCAACATTATACTTTTCATACAAGACGATAGTAATTTGATGACTTCAGAACCTTACGAGACATAGCACGAGGTTCCATTACCATTAAAACATGTGCAAATGCAGCGAGGGTCACAACACTGTTAACAATTTCAAATGAATTTTGGTCAACAGAAGTTCTTGGATGCGCACCAAAAGTAACATATAAATTCTGCATAGTGCTGCAGCTGCAAAATGCAGCTTAAGCAGTAGGTCAACATGTATTTGGCTGTAAAAGATCAAAATAAGGCCCATATATTCTGTATTGAAATACAGGGCCTTCATGTAGAAGAAATTTAATGAGCTATTACAGTCTGTTTTGCAAGTGGTGCTGCTGTTCTATCCACAAGCATAAATTTATACAGCTCTCAGTTGCAAAGAGGAAAGAGGTCTATATTAAATCAATCTGCCAAAGTGCATACGCTAAAGAGACAATGCAGCAAAAAAGAGGAATGTGTGTGTTATTTTGGTGAGATGTGCAATCATGTTCTGGATATTGTCCAGTGGATAACTATGCACTGCAACAAAAGTTACTAGAGCTACATACAAAATGAGTAAAATAGTTTGGGAGCTTTGTATAGTGTCTGAGCAATGCAATGAGATGCTTCAAAGATGTGTTTGTGGAGCATATATGTACAAACAGAAGGAGCACACAAAGGTACTTTTGCTAATTATCTCGCATTTTTATTTTATGAACATTACCACTCCTGTAAGTGTCATTTCCTTTTATGTGTACACATATGTCCAATAAAAATGTACATTTCATTGTAGATGTATACATATTTATTTTCTTTTGCATACTTTCTGCAATGAGTTGGTTCCTTATGACAGCTAGTGATATGTGCTAACAAAGTTGCCCATGCCATCTATTCACATTTAATAATGTGTTGTGGTGGGTGATATGATATGATATTCTGTGATATGATGGAATACTGCACTGCGAAGCAATACTGAGGACAAGGACGTAAAGAGGTAGGAAACTAGACACACATGAAGTGCAGAAACTAACAGCTGTTTAATGACAGCGACGAAAAAAACTATACGCAGCGAGAGCTGTGTTCCATCATATACACATTTAGTTGCAAGCAAATTTCAATGTTTCCTAGGTCAGCCCTCTATCGGACAAAGACTGTTAAATAGAGGTTATATTTTTTTTTTAATTGTTGCACATCTTTTAGTTGCCTTTGCCATATACTTGAATCAGCCACAACGGGTTCCACTTGTAACCAAGTGGTTTTTAAAGTGTCCGGACAGCTAATTTCAATTAAGTGACCATTAAGATGGTACCACTTGGACCACAAATTTGGTTCCCACTTGCCTTCAAGTGGCCATTAAGATGGTACCGATTACCACAACAAATTCCACTAGTTGCCAAGTGGTTCCCACACAGTTCCAAATTACTACCACTTCCATTTACTAGCAAGTATTTCCTTAGTTTGCTCTTTTTGACCATGTGGCTACTAAAATTGTAAAAAGCCTTCAAAACAGAAGAAAGTGCCACATGACTAGTTGCGTGGTTCTTTATGCGGGCTTCTTGAAGGCTTGGAAAAAAACTTTTATGCAGCACGTATTGAGAAAGGGACATGGGTCAGAAGTGGATGGTCTGCAATTTTGTAATTGACAATTTTGTTCTGAATATATTTGACAACGTAATAACTGATTACGTAATTAAGGGGAATACAGTATACTCTGACTTGCTGCGAGCGACAACAGACATTAGCTTGTTCCAGCTCAGCTATGTGGCACTCGCATATTTTTAAATTATGGCACAAGTTATGGGGGACACCACTGTATAAATTGACAGCATTTGATTCAGGTGGCCACTAAAGCAGCACGTGCATGAACACTCGTAGCACACAACTTAGGTATTTGGTGCAGTGGTGGTTTATTCAAGCTTTACAGAATGAGTTAAGCATGTTAAAGTTCTAAAACATTAAACACACGCTGCATGCACTTGCAGTAATTGCTGACACTTTGCTGTACTTCAAATAATTTATTCAGTATACAAAAAGGAACAAACAAGACTACATATATTTGCAACACAATTTACACAATAATGATGTAAATACACGTGAAAATGGAGCACATGAAACTTTTAGTCTTGCAAAAAGTCAACGTTGACTTTTTGCAAGACTAAAAGTTTCATGTGCTCCATTTTCTAAACACATCATTATTGTGTAAATTGTGTTGCAAATATATGTAGTCTTGTTTGTTCCTTTTTGTACTGAATAAATTATTTGAAGTACAGCAAAGTGTCAGCAATTACTGCAAGTGCATGCAGCGTGTGTTTAATGTTTTAGAACTTTAACATGCTTAACTCATTCTGTAAAGCTTGAATAAACCACCACTGCACCAAATACCTAAGTTGTGTGCTATGAGTGTTCATGCACGTGCTGCTTTAGTGGCCACCTGAATCAAATGCTGTAAATTTATACAGTGGTGTCCCCCATACTTGTGCCATAATTTAAAAATATGCGAGTGCCACATAGCTGAGCCGGAACAAGCTAATGTCTGTTGTCGCTCGCAGCAAGTCAGAGTATACTGTATTCCCCTTAATTACCTAATCAGTTATTACGTTGTCAAATATATTCAGAACAAAATTGTCAATTACAAAATTGCAGACCATCCACTCCTGATCCATGTCTCTTTCTCAATACGTGCTGCATAAATGTTTTTTTCCAAGCCTTAAAGAAGCCCGCATAAAGAACCATGCAACTAGTCATGTGGCACTTTCTTCTGTTTTGAAGGCTTCTCACAATTTTAGTAGCCACATGGTCAAAAAGAGCAAACTAAGGAAATACTTGCTAGTAAATGGAAGTGGTAGTAATTTGGAACTGTGTGGGAACCACTTGGCAACTAGTGGAATTTGTTGTGGTAATCGGTGGGAAAGTGGGAACCAAATTTGTGGTCCAAGTGGCACCATCTTAATGGTCACTTAATTGAAATTAGCTGGCCGGACACTTTAAAAACCTCTTGGTTACAAGTGGAACCCGTTGTGGTCCAAGTTTAGGTGGTTCAATTGGGTCTTAATGGCCACTTGAAGGCAAGTGGGACCACTTTAGAAACCACTTGGCAGCAAGTGTAACCTGTTGTGGACCAAGTGGTACCACTTTAATGGCCACTTGAAAGCAAGTGGGACCACTTTAGAAACCACTTGGCGGCAAGTGGAACGTGTTGTGGTCCAAGTGGTACCACTTTAATGGCCACTTGAAAGCAAGTGCATGGGACCACTTGAAACCACTTGAAATCCCACTTCAAATTTTCACCTGGGTATACATGCATGTATATTGCTTTCAGCATGAGCTGCAACACACTAGCAGTGGCTGGAGTGCCCTCTCAGTCGAGCTGATGGTGCGAATGTGTGGCGCTCAAAAAAAAGTGGCGGGGTTTCACCATTCTAGCAGTGCACATGCCTCCATTCCTTCTTTTGTCTTCTTTCTTTGTGTAGCGCGCAAGATTACACTGGTCTGCCGGGCAGCACAACGTCCTTAGCCTTCAGTGCAGCGTGCTTCGTCATGGCGCACTGCTGCCCTAGCCTCGTATAACTATTCTCATTTTTTTTTTTTTTTTTTTTTTTTGCAATGGATTCAGAGCGGCATTTGAGAAAGATGACAGATGACATTTGCGATGGGCAGATGCCACTGAGTGTGCCTGGGCAGTTTATTATCACTCCGCAAAGAAAGCAGACGACGGAAAGCACAGGTGTGTGCACATTGTTGGAAAGATGAAACTTTTTCCACATTTTTCTCGAGAGTGTCGCAGATTAGCACTGCCAGCTCAACTGGGAGCAACCTTTTTAGATTCCGGGAGAGTGCTTCGGCCATGGCTCACATGTGGCAGCTGTTGACATAGAGATAGATATCTTCATTTTTATGCTGCAGTTTTTTTCCAGTCTATATATTGCAGTAACGTTTAATATTGGTCTCTTAAACCAATTCCACCTTTAAATAATTATGATATAGATATGATATGCAATATTTTCACTTAAAGGAACACTAAATTAAGAGCAACACTATATCAGTTGAGACAGTTATATTATTCTTTCAACATTGTGTATTTATTTGATGGGAAAAGGTGGGCTACTAGCAAGACCAAAGTTTCTTAAATTTTCTTGAATTTCAAAACTGCAGTGCCGGTATGTCAGTGTGATTTTATGGATTTCAACATATTTTCACGTGATTTGGCCATTTTTGTGCAGAAAATTTTCTCAAAACTCACTGAGCTGAGTTTTGGGGTCGTTTGAAAATGCAACGTAATCATTGCTGATCAACATACTATTAGTTCTGAGCTGACAGTGTTAAAATGCTCACATCTCTCGTTCTTGTGGCTTTTCTGGTTTGCCAAGTCTTTATTCATGAAAAGACCGATCTCTGTATGTTTCATCTAGCTTAGATCACGCAGAAAAAGTTTGAATTCCTTTTTGCAGAACTGACACTTTTTTTCAATCATTCTTACCACAGACATCAGAAGAGTGGAATCGCCTTCCTCCTCATGTAATTTCCATCAGAAATCACCACCTAATCAAGAATGCCCTAGCTAACATTGTATAATTAGAATCTTATGTGTTTGCTCGTTTTCCTGTTATATATATATACTGGGTGCGCGAGGTATTTGAGAACACAATGTTGGCTTCAGGCAGAGAAGAATATCTCCAGCAAAAATAGGCATATTTTCACCAAACTTTGAGAAATACTTCTCTTACAGTTTATTTCCGCAATTACTCAATGAATCCACCATCCGCAGTAATAACCGATTCAATTCATCTTCGGAAACGGCTGCATGCACGGATCAGGTGGTCCTTAGAGATGTTGGCCATTGAGTCGGCAATGGTGGCCTTCAGTGAGTCTTTTGTATTATGTGGCTGTTTGTTGACCTCTCTCTCAACGACGCTCCAGACATAGTACAGTAGTCGAGCGGATTTAAATCTGGAGAACTAGGACGCCACAAGTTGGGAGTGACGTGGTCGTAGAAGTTGTCAGCCAGCCCTCCTGGGTGACGCAGGCGGTGTGGGCAGGAGCCAAATCTTTGCTGAAAGACATAAGGTCTTCCTTTCGAAACAGTCTCCATCCAGGGCTTTACAACGGGGGCAAGCACCTTCACGTACGTGGCACCATTAACGCGGAGTCATTCTGCAAAAAAGTGGGGCGGCATGACGTCACCCTCGTTGCTGATGACGGCTAACACCATCACAGACGACATAAATTTTGTGTGCATCACTGTAGGCACCTCATCAGTGCTTGCATAAGGCCACCTGTCTTTACGGCGGTTAACTTTTTGGTCTTGGTCAAAGTTCTTTTCATCTGAAAAAAAAAAAAAAAAAAAAAAAAAAAAAAAAAAAAAAAAAAAAAAAAACAGAGCATTCCAGGCTCCTCAGGTCTCTTCAGCTTGCTTAGACAAGCGCTTACACCGGAGCAGACGATTCTTTGAGTTTTATCGGACATAAATTGCCCGCTCCTCATTACATAGGAATGGTACCTCAAGTCCTCATACACAGCGAGCCTGACAGTCGACTCTTCGACTTGGAGCTCCTTTGCAATGGCCCGCATTGACTTTCCTGGGTCGTCACTCACGATGACTTGCAGCTGCCGGAGAAAATCGGGTTCTGACGACGTCTGACCACTGACTGTGCTTTTTCCTTTTTGCCACAGATGCCACTCCTGTCAAAAAGGGCAATTGACTCCAATTGGGAATTTTCCAATTGGTACCAATGGGAAAATTTCCAATCATAAGTTAGTACATAATTGGACCAGTTAGACCAGCTGGAACGTGACCAATTTGTTTTTGTTGGAGTGACCAATTGTACTCAATAGGTACCAATTGGTTGGAATGACCAATTGTGCCAACGGGCAATACCAATACACATATATATATACCAGGCCCCCTCAAAGCAAACCTAAATAGGATTCCAGCTGTCAGAAACAGGTTTGCCTTAGTACTGCATGCACATATAGCTATAACTCATTCCAATTACTTTGAATGGGTTCATACACTGGAAATATGATTTTCCAGTTGGTTACGTTCTAGTTTATTCCTATTGGTAGTCCAATTAGACTTAGTAGTTGGGAATGTAAGGTGGGCCCCTAGCTGGTTCAAACTGGCAAATCCAATCGCACTCAATTGGTTGCATGATTTCAGGTAATGAATTCCCACTTGGTTGGAACCAAGTCCAATTGGACTCAATTGGATTCACTTTGACTCAATCGTAACCAGTTAGAACTAGGGATTTTCCAATCAGTTCCAATTGTGTCCATTTCATTACAATTGGCAACTCCAAACATGTTGCCATTTTCATTAAAACAGCTGGAAAGGACTGTAATAAGGCCTGGTCGAGCTCCTGGTCACAAAATGGAAATCTTCGTCTTATTCATGACGTGATTATTGCCATGTGGTGAGGTGAAATGTGAGGTTAGTTGGTAGGTACCAGTGCATCACTGCACATAGAGAAGCTTGGTATCACAGCTGTTCTCCGTCTCAATGCTTAGATTTACAGTTATTAGTGCATTAGCTCCACATAATAAATTACAAACATGGTTTTGTGAGTTGAAGTGATTTTTTTTATATGCGGAATTCTTATTTTTGTGATGGAATAGTTGAATCTAGATTTTTCTCATCAATTAAGTAATCTCAACACTACAATATTCCATTGTTGGTTCAGCCTATTAGCATTTTGTTGCAAGTTCCTCCTATGTCACAGCGTAATTTATCTGCGGTGGATTTAATGATGCTGTGGATAAAGAGTCTTTTTGTGGGAGATTTGCCATACTTAAATATGGAACTGGTACTCACTCAGTTCAGTGTTTCAATATAGGACTTAAGCACCGTGCAAATAAAAGCAATAAGCAATAAAAGCTGTTGGTCCAAACAGCTTATATAAGGGTATTGGGGGATAACCCAGTTAGACCGGTTAAGCATTTC
Organism: Dermacentor silvarum; assembly: GCF_013339745.2. Taxonomy (NCBI): domain Eukaryota; kingdom Metazoa; phylum Arthropoda; class Arachnida; order Ixodida; family Ixodidae; genus Dermacentor; species Dermacentor silvarum. The sequence goes on from NC_051154.1 coordinate 242,633,274, forward strand.
ACCTAGAATATATAGTCGGTAAGCCTCCCCAGCTGCATCTAGCGAGTGTATCATTTTTATCAAGATTTGTAGCTAAGCACCACTGTAATCTGTTTCTGGACTGATGTTACGGTGAAGCGCATGACTTCCTTTTATGACCTCTATTCTCTGCCGCCACCGGCAGTTAGCGCCGAAAGAAATTCCTCATTTTTGCTTTTCAAGCGGTGTTTCCACCTCTCGCGTGCACCACGGTGCCCCAGCTCACCGATTCATGGCAAACGTGCGAGCCGCTTTCGGTATTTCCACGGAAAAGTTGCGCTGAACGTCGCTTGCGCGCGCCGCCCCGGCTGACGCGGTTTCGGACTTTGCCTCTGCGAGCGGTCGCCTACTCGTCGGCGCAATTCCCGACGTCGCCGCAGTGCGTGAATCGCACAAAACGCACCCGCACACCGCAAATTGAAAAGTGGTACGATGTCGGCCGGGGCCGCATAGCTCTATATAATAGCAGCGATAAGCTGCCCATATGAAGGCAGCTTTCCCATTAACACTGGTATCACAGGGTCAGTGGTCGCAACTGGTCAGGTATGTACTGGATGTTGCATTGCTTATTCTACTGCTTGCCCATTCCAACACAGAAAAAAAAAAAAGAAACAGACAGTGAGGAGCACTGGTCAAATAATGGCACCACTATCACTGATAGCTGTCCTCATATGCCAGGAATATGTATAGAATAATTTGTGGCATTATATAAATGTATAAGCGCGTACTGATAAGGAAATTGGTATGCAATACGATTAGTAAATTTCTTGCTTACAGATATTAATGTCGCTTGGATATCATTCATGATGCAAATTGAATTTTGGTCAGTGCCCTAATCATGCATCAACTTTTCATACAATGGCAATTATATGGACACTTGCAGCATGTTCGCATCGTCGCTCCCGCCTTGCTATGTCGCAAGTGGCCCACATGGCCATTGTTGGAAGCCATATGATCTGCTGAGCTTCAGAGATCCAGCATCGCGAAATGGCAAAATAAAGAAGTGGCAGTGCGGGAATGTTAGCTTTGGGACAAGGAATGCGCACTCCCCACTGCCACCGCTGCTCATCATGCCAGCTTTGTGACTGTGAGTGCTCAGTGTCATCAAGTTCATATTCGTGTTTGGCCATGGGACACCACGCATATTTAGTTAGTAAGCGAATGTTTACTGTAACGTATACTGCCCATAAAACTACAAGTCTGACACTTCATGTAATATTTGAATACTTAGAAATCGTTGTCAATGCTTTGACGTTTCAGCGAAATGGCCACAGTTATACTATATTATACATTCATTAAGATCGAGTATCATATGTCATTATAGCCCTTCTCTTCTTTTCTTGCAGACTCTCAACATACCTGACGCCTATAAGGATGACCGGTTCGATCCAAAGGTCTGCGCTTCTACTCGCGGACAACTTTCTGTGACAATGAAGGGAAAGCTACGGGGGCGGAGCTTCTGCGCGTGTGTTACTGCACCAAGTATCCCAGCTGCATGTGACAGCACTTTTGGTTTCTTAGAAGGGATACTGAATTAGCGTACAGCTTCCACATGCAATGGTTTTGCATTCACCCAAACGTGGAAGGGAATTAACAGCAGAATAATAAGTCAAATTTTACACTAAGTGGTTTATTTTGTTTTATTTTGCTGTTGTTAATAAGATGCTATTTTTTTTCTCACCCAGCTTAACTAATGCGGATGAAAAACGGGTACATTTTTTTAAAAAGTGCTCTTTTAAAGCACTTTTTGCCTCCATAGCTTACCCTTCATTGCCACAGAAAGTTGTACGCAAGTATAGCATCACTAATAGTCGTTTCCATTCTTTAATGAGTCTTCTCATTCTGCTATTATGGGCCTTCCATTAAGGGCTGATTCAAGTATATGGCAAAGGCAACTAAAAGATGTGCAACAATTAAAAAAAAAATATAACTCTATTTAACAGTCTTTGTCCGATAGAGGGCTGACCTAGGAAACATTGAAATTTGCTTGCAACTAAATGTGTATATGATGGAACACAGCTCTCGCTGCGTATAGTTTTTTTCGTCGCTGTCATTAAACAGCTGTTAGTTTCTGCACTTCATGTGTGTCTAGTTTCCTACCTCTTTACGTCCTTGTCCTCAGTATTGCTTCGCAGTGCAGTATTCCATCATATCACAGAATATCATATCATATCACCCACCACAACACATTATTAAATGTGAATAGATGGCATGGGCAACTTTGTTAGCACATATCACTAGCTGTCATAAGGAACCAACTCATTGCAGAAAGTATGCAAAAGAAAATAAATATGTATACATCTACAATGAAATGTACATTTTATTGGACATATGTGTACACATAAAAGGAAATGACACTTACAGGAGTGGTAATGTTCATAAAATAAAAATGCGAGATAATTAGCAAAAGTACCTTTGTGTGCTCCTTCTGTTTGTACATATATGCTCCACAAACAGATCTTTGAAGCATCTCATTGCATTGCTCAGACACTATACAAAGCTCCCAAACTATTTTACTCATTTTGTATGTAGCTCTAGTAACTTTTGTTGCAGTGCATAGTTATCCACTGGACAATATCCAGAACATGATTGCACATCTCACCAAAATAACACACACATTCCTCTTTTTTGCTGCATTGTCTCTTTAGCGTATGCACTTTGGCAGAATTGATTTAATATAGACCTCTTTCCTCTTTGCAACTGAGAGCTGTATAAATTTATGCTTGTGGATAGAACAGCAGCACCACTTGCAAAACAGACTGTAATAGCTCATTAAATTTCTTCTACATGAAGGCCCTGTATTTCAATACAGAATATATGGGCCTTATTTTGATCTTTTACAGCCAAATACATGTTGACCTACTGCTTAAGCTGCATTTTGCAGCTGCAGCACTATGCAGAATTTATATGTTACTTTTGGTGCGCATCCAAGAACTTCTGTTGACCAAAATTCATTTGAAATTGTTAACAGTGTGTGTGACCCTCGCTGCATTTGCACATGTTTTAATGGTAATGGGAACCTCGTGCTATGTCTCGTAAGGTTTCTGAAGTCATCAAATTACTATCGTCTTGTATGAAAAGTATAATGTTGATTATACTGTACTTTCTTGACTTAATTGGCACCCACCATGCAATGCTGCTAACACGCTTGTTTTGGCATCACTAATGCTGCAGGTGGATGAAGGGAGCTCGTTCCAACACAAGTCCATCTGATCTGCATCCCAATTTACAATGCCAATCGTCTAGTCCTAGGTGTGGCCCAGCTCATCAATAAGCTTAATGGCGAGCCATTCAACAAAAAACGGCGAGCAGCTACTTGAGGTGAATTGGTTGTTCATTTCACTTTCACATTCTCTTCCCACTGAATGATTGTGTCACAATTATGTTTTTTTTTTTTTTTTTTTTGTGCTCCACCCACATGCGTGATTTCCTCGCATTCACTGCAGC